>NC_142946.1:19752841-19777841 GCF_046866305.1 Octopus bimaculoides | reverse complement strand
TGTATATATATATATACACTATTATATATATATACACTATTATATTCGTCTTTTCATATACAACATAAATGACAGTCTACCACAAATATTATTTCATGTGGAAGACCCACTCGAATGTATAAATGATGAAATATGGAGAAAAAATTCACCCTTAGAAAATGATGAAATTCCAGATAAAAATGTACACCCGAAATGAGTAGTTACATGATGAGTATAAAATCATCAATGACGATGTATTCTAGTACAAGAGGACATTCAGAAACCTGTTAATGAATTTGTATCTATATTTATAACTGAATTTCTTTGCTGCTTAATTCCTGCTGAACGGTAATGAATTTCAAAAATTCATGTGTGCAAAATTACAACGTGTGTTTCGGTAATTTATATATATATATATGTATTTTTATATATATATATATATATATATATATATATATATATATATATATGTATGTATGTATGTATGTATGTATGTATGTATGTATATATATATATATATATATATGTGTGTGTGCGTGTGTGTGTGTGTGTGTCTGTTTGTTTGCAGGTATAGGTATATACATACATAAGTATATATACATGTTCTTAAAAGAATGTATATGCATACCCACCAAACTCTCTCATTAGTTATATATATATATATATATATATGTGTGTGTGTGTGTGTGTGTGTGTGTGTGTGTGTGTGCGTGTGTTTGTGTGTGTTTGTGTGTATGTATATACATAAACGGCCGGGTCGCATTTATATACGTGAAATGTACCCGCCTAAGCTTGTATATGAAATGCACTTGTCTACAGAAATGAAGCTCCTTAATATTTAAGCATTGTAAACTTTTAGCAATCATGTATGAAAGCTAGAACATTCCACAGAAATTGGTTTTGAAATATTGAAGCACATAGCATTTTAAGTGCACATAATTGAATCCTCGCCCCGTATTTGTAAGAAGTTATCATTTAATATTATGAGTTGATCACATCCAAACAGTAACTTCATCTAGCAATGTATAATGTCAGGGTAACTCAGAACATATAGTGCACAAAGCATCATAGAAACACAACATGACTCTCCCTGAACTTTGGTACATGTTTTCGTATGTAAACAATTTTCACTTGATTTTCCTAATTTGAAGTATGTTAGAAAGTGGGAACAGGCTAAATATAAGTACACATTTTATACCATTTCCCCGCAAATATAATATGGCTTAATGTATATTCCTACCATTACAAAAAAATCAAAACGGAAACACTGATATAACTCAAAGAACACCATAACAAACGATTGAGACTGCTTACTATTGCATGCATTTGTCTTGGGGACACTATTTAAAAACGATTTCAATGAGATTGGAATGTAGGTTTGTTTCATTAATATCCATATATATTTCCGCAGAAATAACTACATCTCACTGAAATCCAAAACATCAAAATGTATACACAGCAGGTATTTTTTTTTCCTTTGTATATTTTCTTTTCTTTTATTTCTTTTATATCTTTCAGTCATTTGACTGCGGCCATGCCTGAGCACGGTTTTTAGTTGAACGAATCGACTCTAGGACGTATTCTTTGTAATCTTAGTAATTATTCTATCGGGCATTTTTGCCGAACCGCCGAGTTACGGGGACGCAAACACACCGACATCGGTTCTCAAGTGAAGGTGGGGGACAAACACAGACACAAATACATCCACACACAAATACACGTACACACACACACACGCACACACACACACACAAACACACACACACACACAAACATTCATGTATGTATATGTATTAATATATATATCTACTACGGATTCCTTTTCGTCTACCAAATCCACTCACAAATCTTTGGTCAGCTCGAGGCTATAGAAGACACTCGCCCAAGGTGCCACGCAGTGGGACTGAACCCGGAACCATGTTGTTGGGAAGAAACTCCTTACCACACAGTCACTCCTGCGTCTATTTCTGTTTCTTTTACAAATATTAGAATTATAACGATTTTCGACAATGGGGCTAGAATTTGAATGAAGTTGTGCTACGAATTCCGTTCCTTTTGTGATTGTAGAAATACGATCCTGTCAAACTCTCAATTGAATTTTATGAAATGTACATTTCTATGATTTCCCCCATATTTTAATCTTTTCAAGTGTTAGAAATCGGAGAAATTTTCTATATTACATCTAGTGATCGCAATCAAGGTCGTATTAACCCTAGAGTCAGTAATGTGTTTGAAAGTGCTATCGTTAACATCTTAACATAGACAGGCGAACTAACTCTCACACAGATATATGTGTTTGTGTGTGTGTGTGAGTGTGTGTGTGAGAGAGAGAGAAAGAGGTAGTGTGTGCGTTTGTGAGTGTCTGTGTGTGTGAAAAAGAATATGTGTGTGTATATCTACTTCCGTGGACCTCACGTTCAAGGTCCTACTCTTATATTGAAATTCAATATATGACTCTCAAAATACACACATAAGACAAATCGATATCATAACATGTAATACATATCGGTTATCAGATGCTCGAAATTTGAAGACTGCCTCACAAAGAGAGTAGTTCCCCACAATGTAGAAAAACACATCTCTTGGGAGAATTCAGCTTCCACAATGTTGGATGCCGGAGGACCTCATACTCTGAGGAAGGAGAAAACTGCCAGCAAGCACAGATGAACTCGTTACCCAACCACCTTGATCATGCTTCATCTGTGGACCAAAGTGGAATAAGGAACAAACACGATATACTGGAGCTCTGTTTCAAATAGTGTTATATCATTCATAGTTTGAAAGTGGCACCGACACCAGACTCGGATCGCAAGATGATAGGGCGGTTCTATGTATGAATCCGAGGCACCCGCAGACATACAGCCTATACGAAGTAACCGAAATCTTTCCAGTATAAATTTTCATGAAGCAAACTAGAAAATTATTCAGAAAGAGATCCTCAAACGGGATTGACGTAAATATCTCACCACAACAGACACTAATAAAAGACACACACATTTCATGTTGATAATATAAGTCAAACCCTAAATATTCCTTTCATATCTTTATCGATGTACTTGATCAGACCCTTAGTGATGGGCCGAAACATATGTTGTGCACAATAAAGATTTAATACTGAATCCATCGCCTGTTGTTCAATATCATTACCCTAACTGTCACTGGAAAGCTCCGGAAGTAGATCCAACGGAAGTGTACCACAACCGTGGATGAAAACAGGTGGACTAAACCGTGCCGGTGCTCTACTCAACATTTAAACAAACTAATCGACTTATACCTATTGGTCCAAATTATCTATTATTATTTATTATTATAAACAAATATATATGCGTACATATATACATACATATATGTATATATAAATACACACACACACACACACACACACACACACACACACACACACACACACACACACACACATATATATATATATATATATATATATATATATATATATATATATATATATATATATATATATATATACGCGTTTGCGTATGTGTGCGCACATGTACGTGAATATATGCATGATGCTTCCCTCTGTATTTGCCTCTGTGTATTTTAGTGACGTTTTAAGAAATTCCAACTCATTTTTTCATGGAGCTAATATCAAATACTTTGGCACCCTTAAAATATACATCAGTAACATGAGATGTAAAACATATTAAATTGCCTGCTCAACACACACACACACACACACACACACACACACACACACACACACATATATATGGAATGCGCAATGTTTATAATGAATTCTTTGGCAGCTAAGACAAATATTACAAATGCAACCATAATCTGTAGACAACATTCCCAGTATTTTACAAATGTGTCGCGAACTATACTTGATGATAATCTTGAAACCTAGCTAGTAGATATTTCATTTCACTTCCTGATACCTTTGACGTAATCAAAATATTTTCTGTGTATTCTAACTAATTGATAAACAGCAGACTGCATTGAAATGAATGATTAAATTAATTGATCAAAGTATTATAAATTATTTACGTTTAAATCTTAATTCCGATGCTCGAAATCTCAGCTGATTAAATATATAATTAAATAAATATTTTTACATCTGGTTGTGTACACACACATACATTTATATATATATACAAATACACACGTATATGTATATATATATCACTTATGCACAATTTTGTAATCAACTAGTGCTAGGATGTTTATGATGTAATCTCTGAAAACCTTGCAGCTTCTAGACTTTTATATTTAAGCAGTATGGTCAGTGCATTTATAGAACCGGTGTTTAAATGTCTTTTATCTTTCGCCAATCGACCATGTTTATGACATTCATCTTTACCGTCAGTCACATCTATGCATCGAGAATATCAGGCAAAGATTGTTGGGACTTTCTGATCACTGCCTGCGCCATAATGAATTGGAAGCATGGACATTATTTGTGTGGAACCACTTCATGGTTGTGTAAGAAAGCAAATGCATCGTCACACTTACATCGACAACTTGATCGCTGATACTGGCTAGGTGTGCATACAGGACCACTAGGCAGTGATGTTTGACCTAGAAATGGAGCGTGTGCACTCTACTGCTGTGGCCTGGCCATAACATGGATACATAGATACATACACACAAAAAATGTTTTAAATTTTGACACAAGCAGTTTATTGGGAGGGGATACATCGACACGCATCAGTGTTCTCGAAAAGATCAAGACAAAGTTGCCCTTGGCAGAATTTGAACACAACGTAATACGGACGAAACGCGGCTATGCATTTTGGTGGTGTGGTTAAAGATTATAATATTATAACTCGTAAGTAACCTTTCATTTCGCATTTGTCTTGCTTCTATATGTTGATTCCCTGACGATGAATATACGTGCAATTCCAGCAGCTCTTACTTCCTTTGAGTAGGATGCACATATATTTTGAAACATATGTAGGAATTAAAAGAACTTTTATTTATATGCGTTTTGCTCCATTTATTGTTATTGTATATAAATATATATATATATATATATATATATATATATATATATATATATATATATATATATATAATCTTTTCCTTATTTGTAGAATCACAATCGCGAGTGACTGATGCAACAGGAGTCGAAGCAATCCTTTTCGGTAATGAAGAAACTCGCAAATTCCATTTTCTGTTTTTCGTATTAGTTATAGATAACACTGTTGCTCCAGCATGACCGCAATTGCATGGCTCAAACGAATAAAGGAATAAAAGAAAGTACAAATGCAGAGAGTGAAAGAGAGAGAAAGCGAAAGAAAGAGAAAGAGAAAGAGAGAGAAAAAGCGAAAGAGAGAGAAAGAGAAGGAGAGAGGGAGAGCTAAATAGACTGGCAGAGTGTGTGTGTGTGTGTGTGTGTGTGTGTGTGTGTGTGTGTGTGTGTGTGTGTGTGTGAGAGAATGAGTAATTAGCAATTAAAAAAAAACTATGCACGTATCATCTTTACTCCTTTTAGGTATTCATCATAACTGAAAATTCATAACTTATATATAACGTTAGTTGTGTGTGAGTATATATGTGTATGTACATGTATTTGTGTGTGTGTGTGTGTGTGTGTGTGGGTGGGTGTGTGTGTGTGTTTGTGTGTGTGTGTGTGTGTGTGTGTGTGTGTGTGTGTGTGTGTCGAATCAAATCTGCGCGCTGAATTTTTAAATAAAGTATTTATGAGAAATCCTTGGAAGCTGGGCTAGACACAAAAGAGGAGAGAAAGAAAGGTAATATGGCAATTGAATAAAAATCTTGTCAGTAACAGAATTAGTAGCAGAAATTTATTGCAATTGATAAAACATTTGACCTTTTTGTCCTGTTATCAGCTTGTACCATATCACTAAAACACACCTTCTTTACTTTCTTTCATTCTTTTCTGTCTTCTCTGTCATACCCAGCCTCCTAAGACATACGATTTGTTTAAAAATTCACTACACACACAGATGCTTATACACACATACATTCACACAAACATAGAATGAAATTGATAAATAATATCTGAAATAATCACTTCCAAAACATCCTTTATCGAAAACCCAAGGAAACAAATTCAACTACAGTTATTTTTTTTTTCAAGTAACTTTATATAATAAGTATACATTTTTAATAGGAAATTCATAATGAATCATTGGGAGGGGCGACAGCGCTAAATAAATAGTTTTAATACAAATCCACACTACCTTCTATTACTGAATATATAAAGTCTGTAGTTCAGTCCAAACAATCTCCACATATATACTAGGTCACGCACATACACGTACACATTCACATAGACAAACATACGCGCGCGAACGCACACACTCATACTCACACACACACACATAAATATATGTATATATATATAATTTCGACGTACATACACTTGAAAGAGCTAATTACATACACTGGTTTTCGCTTTACAACCCATTATAAGATTCATTCTTGACATTTTATATGTTTACGTTGTTCTTTAGCTTCATACTTCAGACATGTTGCCGCCCACCAGGTTTTTGCGCTAAGAAAAAAGGGAATAAACAACGGATTATTTTTTTAAAATGTAATAATTATTTGTATGATTAGCTAACATAAGATTATTTTTACTTTTCTTTAAGAAGATACGAATAATACATTAATCCTTAATGCCGTATTTGGGAACAAAATCACTCATGACTGGCAAATGTAACCTTAGAGGAACAGCATAGCGAAACTGCGTTTTAAGAAATGTGTTTATCTCGTGAAATCTATTCACAGTCTTCAAAATTTAAGTGCGACCTACTGCAAAATACTGCTTCCATATGTGTGATAATATTGCTGGTAGATGAAAGGACATCCTAAACAGCAAACACCCAAACACTTCATGTCCAGGCACTGCATTCTGACATACATCAGTAAATGTTTCCTGTACTATTATAGTTCCATCCAAACTCTTTGAAGTATTATAGGTAAAAAAACATTCGCCTCATTTTGGTTTCTCTCCGCTTTTGGTTTGTAACCACTATGCACATTTATTATTACCTTAATATCAGTTCTATTGGTTCCTTTTGTAACCAGTCAGTTTGATGTTTTTCAAACCGTAAATGTACAACATCGATTTCCCAGTTTCAGTGAAACCAAAAAAAAAAAAAGGTTATGGTCACTCTTCTATACAAGAAAATAGTTAAACACTAAATTTGAAAGTGACACAAATTGGGTTACAAATTTAGTAATTAGACAAAAATATTTTAGACAAAACTGACTTGTAATATTCTATTCTCATCAAGCAATTTGTTGGTATCTTGTTCAACTGGGAAAGAATTGCTATTTCCCAATGATTTTGGTTTTTTCGAGAGTCTTCCATTACCGTTGTACAATATTTAAGCCTCAGATTGTAATCGACAGTTAATAGGCATTATTTGGACACAGCATAAAGCGACGTTATATTTAGTATTGAACCTAATACAGGCAAAAACAAAAGAGGAATTGCCATAATATTATATATATGTTCCAAATGAAACAGCCATAACAATTTTCCTTTCCCTACGAAGTAGAATTGTTCAGTGCTTTGTCAAATTTGGATAGTGCATCGTAATGAGGATGGAATGCACATGCCCATCTAATGCACTGTATGGCGATATTGGAGAACCACATCTTATTCATGTTATGTCTGAAGCTAGGAAGCAATTACTAGATGTAATTTTTTACTATGAATTACCGTGAATGCACAAAATATTTTTAGTACCCGCATCTTTTTGCTGAATTCGTGCTCGTAAGCAGACGTTTAAATATACAGAAATGTATATGAAGTTCTGTAACGTAATAAAAAAATTTCGTTATTGACTTTTGATTCTCCTTCCTAGTTCTCTTTAACTCGAGCTCATGTGACACGTTACCACTCAAAATCCCGTATCTATCCCTCCAATATAGACAATTAAAATATGTTGGAACGTGAATAGTTGCCATAAAATAATGCTATATAATAACTGAGCTCTCGGGCCCGCCGTTTATATCTCGATGTTATTCGATATTAGAATATAAAATTTCACGTACATGATTATAAGGCGCAGGACGGCGCCGAGTATTTTGTGTGATTAGCCAAGGCTGTAATCGATACTTATTTCAGTAGTTCCATTTAGTAAATAATTAAGGAGCTGAAACAAATGACGCTCTGCTTTTGTATTCATATTATCATTTAGATATCTATAACAAATATTTCTAGCATTCCACAAATTATTCAACCAACAAGCGACTTGTGAGTGTTGGTTTGTTTCTTTTTATGATAAAAAATGTTTTAAATATAATTTGAAACAGCGTCAACGGAATAGTCAGAAAATGTTTAGACAGATTTTCTACAAGAATACTTCTACTATGATTCCTGGAATTCAGATAGAGATGGTGGATAAAAGCGTAGTGGATGGAGGGGAGGTGTTCGGATGGTTGGATTTTCGATGTATATATAACCGAGTGTAGTATAACTGGGATAATGTTTGTTCTGAAAAGATTATGTAAATATCGACTACAACACACTGGATGCTTCCACTGTGGATATTTGCATGCGTAAGAATGATAATTTGATGAAATGTTTTCCCATGTTCTATTCTGTGTTGATCCTATCTACCCTTACGAAGTGATTCAGACTGGCATCGTTGTGAATGTGATCAACATCTGACACTATTGTCAGTGCAGAGTACTGATAATATCCTTTTCCTTTTATAAGATTCAACGTGAGACGAAGTTGTGCAGTAGCTTCTCAGTTCTCTCCACTTAGGAAGCTGATTAGTAATTAACGAAGAATTGGTAATTGATGAAGAAATATCATCAAACATCAGTTGGAAGCATATCAAAATATGCATTCCAGAAGGGAGTATTTGCAAACAAATTTTTTTGATACGTCATTACTGTAGAGTATTGAGTGAACTACACCGAGGTCTAATGCCTCTATCTCATTGGAATAGGTCTATTGGGGATGTTACAACTGTATATATTTTAAGTTGCCAGAAATTACAGAACCTGAGATGGTGAGTGACACATCTTCACAGTATATCTAACGTAAAATTCGCTGCCAGTCACATTCTGTTTTGAAACCTTGAACACGTCTGAAGTTCCCGTTCTATGTTTATTGCCCCAGAAGTCAACGCATTAAAATCTTTACTGAGTAGATACCTATATTGCCTAAATATATAATCCTAGATCGAAGGAAGTAAATTCAGCAACAACTGCACAACGCTGGAAGACCAAATTCTAACTTACTATTCTCAGTGAATGCGAGTCAGTTTGAAATTGTTCATCATTTTTGTTTCTTCCATATCAACTTCATCCCTTTTTTTAGAAGGAGCCCAGATATCACGAAATTTTGAGTTACAATAGAATGAATAGTTGTCTTATGTTAAATAACTAATTCAACAATAAAGCAGTTATATAACCCAGGGATTCGATGGAAGCCTGACAGAAGGAATCAGACAAGGAGGGAAAATGTATTGGCTGGACACGAATACTCATCTTTTACAATATTGTGTTTCTGTAGACAGTATATCTGCTTGCTTATCAACAACGGCGAATAAAAATTATTAGGGGTTTGGACTTCATAGAAAATGTTACTTACATCCGTAAATAAAAGCATAAACCACACACTTACCCACAAGCATATATAAACAATTCAATATCTGTTCTCCTTTGTGTAATCGAATACATAATCTGAATATTGAATTTATAAGGGTTAAATACATGTGTGTATATGTAGATAAGCGTAAGCTTGTGTGCAAGCGTACATGCGTGTTTTATATCTTACAAGCACGCATACAAGTCATGTAGCTTAAGATTGGATTGAGATATTAGAAAGACTGGAAAGCGTGTACAATGAAATTTGGAAGTGAATTAATGTGCATAGAAGCCACTGATTTATTATTGTTTTATTATAGCTCCAATTAATTAAGGTTATCGTGCTCAACACATTAAGTAGGTTCATTATAATTTCATTGTCTATATTCAGTGTATTTCTGTAATAACGGATGATATGAGAAGTAAATTTAGAAAAATATCTTACGCTCAGTATAGATATAACATTCATATAATATACAAAGGATAATAAATAAATAAATAGAACATTTTCATTCTGGGTATGCGCCTTAATTTCACAACCCCATTATTCTGCATATATAATCCAATTTAAACTGCAGGCTTAAATACAGATGCATTCCTTGATAAGTTAAATCCCCTCTAATCTGTGTCTTTAAATGTCATCCTGAGTAAGTAACCGAAACATTTGCAATCATCATCTTTTCGGTTGACAAGTAATATTACATGCGTTTCACCTCAGGTTATATAACAGCAATATTCATAACTTCAAGTGGCAATGAACGACACGATGTTGGCAATATAATCCTGACGTTGGTATTTTCCAAACGCCTTGATCTACACATGGAAATAATCGATGAAAGTTAATTCACGAAGAGTAGTATCATAGGTAAGTAAGAATTCATAGAATCATAGTCAAAATAAAACATAAAACAAGATTAAAAAAGAGAGGGAGGGAGATGAGATGAAACAAATTACCAGCGGTGTGTTATAAAATAGACAAATGTAGCCACACAAATCCCATAGAGGTAACACTCACTTGAACATTCACCCACATACCACACATACACGTAACAAAAATACAGAGTCGATGTGATAGTCATACAGTTATAAAGATACATCGAACAGAAAATACTATTGCATATATGTGTGTGTATATATATATATATATGTATATGTATATACGTATCTATCTATCTATCTATCTATTCATCTGTATCTGTATCTCTTTCACTCTCTCTCTCTATATATATATATACACACACACACACACACACACACACACACACGCACACACACACACACACACACACACACACACACACACACACACACACATATATATATATATATATATATATATATATATATATATATATACGTACATAAATGCATGTACATATACATATATAATTCTACTTCGAACTATGATCCTGTACGTGGCAAATTTAAACCCGGAGCTGTTTCTGTTCTTAATTTTATGGTGAGGGTATTTGAGAAATATGAAAATAATGCTATTTCCAATGAGCAAAGCCATCATCCCGTCAGAGAACCAACCGAACGAATCAACAATCGTATGCGCAACACACACACTATTACTCCACTGACTTCTGCTAGTGTCAATTTGATGTAAGACTACTGTTTTTCGCCCGGTAGGGAAAATATGATTCATGTTCGAAAATCTTATTGAAGTGCAAAAAATGAAAATGCAATTTCGGTTAATATTTTACCCGTGATGCATCTGCCTTAGACATGGCAGTTTGTGTATTAACTTTCAGAGAAGGGTTCTAGTCGTCCTATAAATGTAGCTCAGAGTATACTAGAGAGTGCAAAATCAAGATTACATTCCTATTCAAATCTCTACAAAATAATATCGAGTGAGTTACACCATTACTTAATTGTAATTGGCGACAAGGATTTTGAACCACCGATATTAACATAAAGAAAATGATTTAATTATAAATTATTAGAGGACACTCACTTCCATATTCAGTATATCAAATTTGCAAAAGCCATCACATGCATGTGAAGAACGAGCATTATGAAATAATAATTAATTAAATAATGAATATTAAACATTAGTTTTCAAACGGGATTCACAGAGTTGTTATTAAATTTTAATTCTGCGTATTCTCTTGCTCGTTGCCAATCAATTTTCAAATGCAATATTTGATGTAAACAGTGACTAAGACCATCTTCATAAATAATGTATTTTTGAAGTCATCAATGTAGAAAATATGGATTTTAAATATTATCATTACATTATTTAATATTTCTGTTTGTCCATCTTCTGATGAATTACTATTTTAATTTACAGAATTGATTCCTTTTTTAAAATTATTGCATTCTGTTAGCAAGAGAATGCATTCATATAAGATAATCAATTATCACAAAGATGTTTTTTAATGCATAAATTCCCAGTGTATAAAACTGTTGAATCATTAAGGAGTTTTACTGAAATGTATTTTGGATAGTGTTATTCACAGTAACAAGTTCATTTCCTTTTAGATTTCGTTACACTCGATGAGATTCCGAAAAACCGATATGAAACACGGCAACGTATTTTAGATCAAATCCGAACGATATAGTGATATAAGGTAGCGAACAGGTAGAATCGCTAGCTCTCCAGACCAAATTGCACATGATTTTTATGCTCTGATTCAAATCCGCTCATGTCGACTCTGCCTTTCGTTATAGGAGAGTACGAGCTGTTCTAAAACCTGAGATAAATCCACATTGCAAGGTGTTGGCCGTAAATTCTCTATATATTCCAGTTGTTACTTTTAGTTTCAACGAGTTGAACTGGAATATCAGTGAAATAAAGAACATTAATCGGAAAATTCGAAAGCTGCTGACTTGTAATAAGATGCACCACACATTGCAGACTTGGATAGTCTTTGGCTTTCCAGAGGATATTGAGGCTTGATCAAGTTTGAACTTTCTTACGAAACCATCACAGTGTTAAAACATTACAATTAGTCTTAAAACAACTAAACACTATGTGCTAGAAATCGTTGAAAATCACGAGGGGTGTAAGAAGCTTCATTCTATCTCGAAGGAAAGCAAATAGTTTGTTATTGATTTCATGAATGATACCGAAGCTGCCCTGTATGAGGAAATGTGTAAACTGTTGTTGCAAAGGAAATTTATTGGCAAAAGGAAAGGCGCATAAACAATTGGCTAGTAGGTAGAGCCAGAGAACAATGTAAGATATTCAGGGCTAACCATAGAGAGCGAAGTTTTCATCTTAGCTGCACTAGATCAAAGATTATTGGTTCAGTACTATCAAACCAATGTAGTGAAAAATGGAATAAGTAAAAAATTCCGACTCTGCAATGACGAGATCAAAACATTGGACTAGTTAATCTCTGGATATAGAGTTTTAGAATCACTACAATATGCATCAAAACAACAAATGTCATGCTACACTGGTTAATAAATCGATATTATAAAACGAAAGCCTTCGACAAATGTCATACGTATCGCCCTGAGGCTGTAACCAAAGGAGGAAATGTAAATATTCTTTGGGAATTACTGTACATTCAGGCAGGACTAATAAACCGGATATTGTTGTAAAATACCAAAGTAATAAAGTCTATTTAGTGATTGATATGTGTATCTCTCGTGATAATAAAATTTCGGCAAAAGAATTTGATACGCTCATAAAAATACAAAGATCTGCCTATTAAAATCGAAGAACTGTGGCATCTCAAGGCAGTTTCAGTATCATTGATAGGAGAACCAGATGCGATTAAAAAAAAAGAAACTGATATTTGAGAATCATACCTGCTTACAATCTATCTTTGCAAGTGCAAATAGTTGTTTTTACTGGTAAACCATACATATTGATAAGATTATTGACGCAGCAAATAATTTTGTTTTACAAAACTTTATTTAATTTTGTGAAAGAACTCTCTGATGTGTTTATTTTAATGACCAGCCTATGCATACAGTGAGATTCTTTGCCCGATGTGTTGGGAAGACTTTCAACAAGGAACTGATGATGATGATGATAATGACGATGATGACGATGATGATGATGATGATGATAATTTTTGTGAAGAATCTTGCCTAGTGGTAATATAACGCTAGTTTGTTTTCTTACTCACTTTCTTCAAAGATGGAAACTTGCTTGCCCGTAATATTTGCATTAAAAGCTGTTATTTTGAATTGTGTTTCGGTTTTATTCTTGGTCTATTGTCAATACCTGAACTAATATTTTCATACCTAGTACGTAAACGCAGGTTTACAATATTTATTTCCTCTTACACTTCAAAATTAGAAAGTTACTTCTATTGTAAATAGATTTAATTTGTTTTCTCTAAACCTTTTGAATTTTGGATTTATTTCCTATATTTGCTAGTTGTTTTTACATCACTTTAATGTAAGAAACCTACTTTGAAAAAATACGTCCCGCCCAACAATCTTGCAAACAAATATCTTGAAATCCAATCCTTCACATTACCTACTATGGAATCTTCTTCGTCTTCTACTTCTGATAATAATAATAATAATAATAATGATATTAATATTAATAATAGTAGTAGTAGTAGTAGTAGTAGTAGTAGTAGTAGTAGTAGTAGTAGTAGTAGTAGTAGTAGTAGTAGTAATAATAATAATAATAATAATAATAATAATAATAATAATAATAAAAATAATAATAATAATAATAATGATGATTAATAATAATAAGACTGGTATGAGCACAAACCGCTGAGAATGGCGGAGTCGGAGACAAGCAAAATCCTCTGGGATTTTCAAATCCAAACTGATCAAGTGCTACAGCATGACAGACCGGACCTAGTGGTGTTCGACAAGATGCACCACATGTGTCATATAGTTGATGCTGCATACCCTCTTGAAACACGAATAGAAAAGAAGGAAGGCGATGAAACAGATAAATATAACCCTCTTAAGTAAGAAATAGCCTGGGTATGGAAAATGAAGAAGGTGAAGATATTGTCAATTATTGTTGGGTCCTTGGGAACAGTATCATTAGGCACCAAGAGGAATATAGAGGAAATCGGAATAGAGTTCCCAGTAGAACTATTACGAAAGGTTCCCTTCCTTGGCACGGCCAGAATAAACAGCGAAGTATTAGATAGCTGAAAAGAGCGAATAGCATGGTTCCTTAGGCTACAAGTAGCAAAATTGCTCCGCATGCAAGACTCCAGGACTTACAACAAAACCTGTAATAAAAAGAAATAATAATAATAATAAAAACAACAACAACAACAACAGATGACAATGTTTCTGTAAAAGAAACGGAGAAAATTTCAAAATACGAAGACCTGGAAATAGAGGTAACTCGAATGTGGATTCGAAAAACAGAAATATTTCCTATCATAGTAAGCGCATTAGGTATAATAAAAATATTCAGACAAATACATAACAAAAACACCAGGACTTACAAGCATATAGTACACAGAAAATAACATAAATTGGCACGGCACACATCCAACGTAAAACACTTTCAATGAAGTAAAAATAAAAGCATTAAAACAAACCACAGCACATACGCAAGGCATACAGTGAAATCACGTGATAAAAATAAGACTACTGAATAATAATAATAATAATAATAATAATAATTCGAATGTGGAGTCTAAAAACAGAAGCAATTCCTATCATAGCAGGTGCCTTAGGTATAATAAAAAAATATTCAGACAAATACATAACAAAAATACCAGGACTTACAAATATATATAACATACAGAAAATTGCACTACTGGGTACTGCACACATTCTACGCAAAACACTTTCAATACAGTAAACATAAAAGCACCACAGCAAACCACAGCACATACCCAAGGCGCACAGAGCTGCGCTCGGTAGTGAAGTGAAAGCACGTTATAAAAATAAAACTGCTGAACAACAATAATAATAATAATAATAATAATAATAATAATAATAATAATAATAATAATAGTAATAAACTATCAATATGACTCAAGAAGATTGTTACAAATGTGATAATAATAATAACTTTAAAAGTGAACGAAGCCGTAAATCCAACACAATTTTAAGAAAGACCAGAGAGAGTAGATGAACAAAATTTATCAGGACAAGAAAAAGCACAGTCACTTCTTGAAAAATAAAGCTGAGATTCATTGAAATAGAATCTGGCAATGGCTGCAGAAAGGTCATTTAAAAGGGCTCACTGAGGTATTAGCGTGCAGCGCTCAAGAACGAGTTCTCAGAACATACTCCAAATATCACATTGATAAAATCACTGACTCGCCAGTGTTTGTAGTGGTAGTAATAATGTTGGCGGTACTCATGGTAGTGGTATTTGTAGTGATAAGAGTTATATTATGTCGTTTCCCTAAGTTCTGCTGATAATATGTAATCACGTACAATGTGCTTCATGGTCGCCACGGTGGTGACTAAACCCTTCCAAGTGCTTGGTTGGGAAGGAATGCATCATTAATTGATAACCTGCAGGGCGAACAATAGACTTGTTAGAGGGCAGATGACCTCACTAGAATCTTTATTTGCAGTGACAATGACTACAGGAAGTAGCGACCAGCGCAGGATAACCAGCTTGAATAAAAAATGACAGGCCTGTCGGTAGACTTGGCTGACAACCTGTGTGGCTATGGTAGCATGACATAACTACTATTAGGAAGTAACCTTATAACACATCGCGTTTATGAGAGAAATCTTTATAACGAAGAGTAATCCTAACAATGTTGACGAGGCTTAAACTTTTAACGACTATGCTAAATAGCGAATATCCGGCAGGTTTGTTATAGAACAACAGCACAGGTAATCAAGCCACTGCTGACCCACAGAAGCGAAGGAAATTAAAATGGACAAATGTGAAATTATCAGAAACATAGTCATCCATTCTGGGTTCAATATAATTACATTATCCAATGAGGCGTTTCCTATGAAAATATGTATATATATGAAAAGATGATTATATTCACACATAAGAGATATTTGTCAGTTATTTCTAGTATAGTCAGGGACCACATAGAAGCGTGCTCATTAAATTGATAAGTACAAGCGTTTCACCAATATTTAATATCGAATATCTCTCAATTTATGTCCATTTAGCTTTTCACCTTTTCATTCCAATATAAAGTCTTAATTTATAACCATTCAGCTTTTCACCTTTTCATTAGAACATGTGATACTTACAATGCCTTGCTAATTATAATATACATTAACCTATTGATGTACAAGAATTACAACAATTAAAAATAGAGAGATGTATAATATCTCACGACCTCTTCATGAATATACTACAATCATAATTAGGATTCCGATTATGTATGGCCGAATTTGTAGTGTGGGTCGGGCAAATTATATAGCGTTAATTAGTGGATTCCTATTGTGATCTGAGTGTAAATCTCGTAATTGCATTTCATTTCTGCAGTGTCCATAAATAACTTCGGTATCAATAAATCTCCATTCTCACTGAGCCATATGATTATATATACACACACACACACACACACACACACACACACACACACACACACACACACACACACACATATATATATATATATATATATATATATATATATATATATATATATACACACATATAAAACTCAACTAAGAAATGATTATAATGTATGCGTACTGATCAAGTGAATGGTCCGGGGGATCAAACGCAATGCGTAGCAAATGCGGCAAATAATATCTCAGCCTCAAGTGAGTACATACATGTACAAAAGTACATACCGAGACGCATACCTAAATACATACATAGATACATACATACAAACTTAGATACATATATATATATATATATATATATATATATATATATATATATATATATATATATATATATATATATATATATATATATATATATATATATATATATATATATATATATGTATATATATATATATGTATATATATATATATATATATATATATATATAGTTATCGCCAAGCCAATTTCCAGTACCGCTGCCGTAGTCTCCTTTAGAGAGACTTAGAAATATTAATAACTATATATATATATATATATATATATATATATATATATATACATATATATATATATATACATATATATATATATATATATACATATATATATATATATATATATATATATATATATATATATATATATATATATATATATATATATATATATATATATATATATATACATGTCTCTTAAAGGATAGAGCTCAAAATCAATGCATTGAAGATACTTTATTGCAGCAACAATTATAATAACAGAAACAACCACAATAAGCCAAACCTATGCACATTTCAATAGGGTATCCCGGAAAAATAAACCACATCATAAGATGTCTCGTAAAATATTGTAACAGATTACAACATATTACAAATTTCTGGATACTCCATCTCATCAGGGTCGTATTATTGCCATCACCAGTACTATTATTAGCAAAACACACACATCATCCAAGAGGGTGAAAGAATAATCGACGGCACGCAACCTACCATCGTTATTTTCTTACAGAATGTAAACAAACCAGTCAACCGAAATCCAGCGACGTACACCGCCCGGTTTACAGCGTAAAAATCCCTTGCCAAAAATTCATCCCCCATGTACATCAAGATTTCCTATCGGATCTTCCTATAACGATAGTGTATTAATTAATTCATTAATTATACCCGCCCACGCCCACGCACCGCACACCACCACCCACATGCCCACATATATATATGTACATATATATATCCATCTATCTATCTATCTATCTATCTATCTATCTATCTATCTATCTAACATACTGAAATCAACAGTTTTCATTAGAAGTACGCATCTAGAAAACGAAGCATTCCGTCGATAGATGCGCATTTAGACACACGGTTTGACCACCCGTATTTATCGTGGGTTTTGACATTCTCTCGATACTAATATTATGCACTGAAGATTATAAGCTCAAAATCGACGCATATTCCAGTAGAAAGTACTTCAGTCATTGCCCTTTCCATTCAACATTAACAATGACGTTCCCAGTGTTTATTACGTTTCCTCTGAAACTCAGCGCTAACGCTCTGATGATAAAGCAAGCATTTATCTTCCAAGGTATGAATTATCGCACTTTTGCTGAGTTTTTTTTTTTATTTCGCGTTCTATTTCTTATGTCCAAAAGCAATTGCTATGTTACATAAGTCTAGTTTTTTTTACCGATATTTATTATTCTAGCGCCTCCAAATATTGTACAACTTTTGTATAAAATCTTTAGTAAGCTCACTTTCATTTCTATAGTCATTACCTGGTATTACACTGCTGCTGGTCACATTTCATCCTGAATTTCTAAAACTAAACCTATACCTATACGACATTAGTGAATAAGTTAAATATCAATTACTACCTTTTCATAAACAGAAGGTGCAATATTCAGACCTGCTTACATAGAAATAACGTGTATAACTCTGATATGTCTCATTTCCTCTTCCATCATGTAGTCGCCTAACAACACCACTCAGTCGCTTAATACTTAGATCTAGAATAATTGGTAGGACACAAAAGCAACTTTAGATTTTATGAATAAACCATATGACGTCATTTTATCAGGAATTCATATATATATATATATATATATATATATATATATATATATATATATATATATATATTATTTAAAATTCAGGATGGACGGGAACGTGAAACTCCGAGTAACAGTGTTTTGTTATATTTCTGTTGCCTTTAAATAAAGCATATTACTCTACCTCTTGCATATTTACGTGCTTACTGCGGTATACATCCCCCCCCCACACACATATGTATATATATATGTATGTGTATATATATATATATATATATATATATATATATATATATATATATATATATATATATATATATATATATATATATATAATTATTAATATTTCTAAGTCTCTCTAAAGGAGACTACGGCAGCGGTACTGGAAATTAATAGTTATCGCCAAGCCAACATGGCAGTCCCAAAATTAGGACGAAAGCTGCCGTGAATTAGCTCCAAGAAGCCATCGCCTCTAGCTAGCTATGTGACACACGAAACCTGTGTCCTTTATAACCTTCGAACAGGGGAGGTCAGCAGTTTCCTCTTGCTGGTTTCCCCTTGCTGGTTTCCCCTTGCTGGTTTCCCCTTGCTGGTTTCCCCTTGCTGGTTTCCCCTTGCTGGTTTGGCTGGTTTTTGTATATATATATATATATATATATATATATATATATATATATGTATGCATGTATGTATGTATGTATATATATATATATATATATACAGGGTTGTGCAGATAAACTGATACTAAATGTAAGCAGTTGACATACTGCGTTTAAAATTTCCTTTTCTGACAAAGCCTTGTTTGATTGCAAATATAACCTCCCTCTTTATTTTCAGGTAAATAGCGAACTAACTCCACGACAGAAAGTCATGGAACAACAGAATCGTTAGGCCATAGATTATGTTGCTTTGGCGCGCGCTGTGCACACTGCCAATAAAAAAAATTTAAGATGACGAAAGTTCCATAAGCAACAGTTGATCCTCCGTATAAACAAATATTAAAGAAGAGGGAAAATTCATGAGAAAAAACACAAAACTCGATGTGATTCCAAGCGCAGTCTGGTTCCTCGCTGGGCTCAAACTCTCGATTGAAGCCAAACCATCAACATCGATGACGAATTTTCCAGAGAAACGCAATTCGTGTCTTTTAATAGTATCCAGAACTGTGAACAGGAACCTTGGCATGACTAGCTATGTTCGACGACACCGTCACTTCCTAACAGCCGAGGACAAAACAATCAGAGCTGAGAGATGCCTAAAGTTTCTGTCATTCACCAAGCATCGTTAACTTGTATAGTTTAGAAATTTGAACTTGTATGTGTAATGCTTATCCAGGGTTATTCACTATGCTACGTGTAAAAAATAACAAAGGCTTTCCTTTCTGAGACACTGATATTTTTGTGAGAAATATTGATCAACAACAATTGACCATCATCAATTATTACTTTTTAATACAAATAGACTCCTATCTAACAGATGTTTCTGTTTCCAATGTATTGCCATTGAAAATTCAGAAAATAATATTCATCCTATTTGGTAACACATGCTATCTGAAAGATGGAGTTTCATCAGAGTGAAAAAAAATACCTAAAAGGAAAGAAAAGAAACGAACAGCCTCGAGAAGTGTAACAGACTAAATAATTGGTGTATAAGTAATTAAAAAGTAAAATAAAAATAATTACCATAACTGGACACGCCAATAGGTCTAGAAAAAGAGGGAGTGAGAGTGCCATAACGTTTTGAAGTAATCATAATAGATTATGTTAATAGTACTAATTAATTGTTTATCCTAATAAAATGCCCATCACTTAGTTACTAATTCTTTACTTACTGATATGATGTAAAGACCAGCCACCTATTGCCCTTAATGAGATTGACCAAAGTCCAGCAGTCAATATAATTGGCCAGTTAAATTTAAAAACAAAGTGTAGAAACTAGACAAATTAGAAACTCCTCTAACAGACACCTAGATCTGCTTAAAAACACACCTGTACATGCTTTTCAATATATTCGGCTTATCTATCACTATAGAGAATGAAAACTATTCTATCAACTGCCTAGATGCTAACTGTAATTTACATACGAGATTACATGAACCTTACATGAAACATAACTCTAACTTAAAATATATAAACTATCAAAGTAATCATCCACAATCTATAAAAAAAGGGTCTTATAAAAAGCAATAGTAAAGGAATTCCTTATCTCTCATCTCATGAGGAAATGTTCAATACACATAAAGATAAATACAATGAGACACTAAAGGAAGCAGGTTATAGGAGTAAAATTAAATATATCCCATATAAAAAAAAAACAATGAATAAGGACAATACTAATAACATTAATAGCAATAACAAAGAATATAGAAAAATGCCTATATTAAGTAATAAAGCACAGTAACTTACAGTTCACGACACTAGCAAGAATGGAACTTGTAACACAAAGAACAACAATAATAATAGAAATATAACTAATAATAAAATGATGAGAACTAAGCGAAGCATGAATGATGCCAATATTATCACTAATAACGATGACAACAACAATAACTCAAAACAATATAAGTAGTAAGCCAGTACAATCGCCAACAATTGAATTACAATATAGTATTATAACATAGATAACATTAATCTTATCATCAATAAGCTTATAGCATAGATAATAAAATTAATACTAATAAAAATAAACATCACATGCATCACTCTAACAGCAATAAAATTGTGTTGCACGAGAAGATAACTGGAACAGCGAAATATATTAATTGGCTTATACTCCCATACACTATGCGAATTAGAACGGACTTAGCTAAATCAATATTTAAAATTATAAATAAATACTTTGATAAAGATAACAGGTATTCGGAAATCATTGATAGAATATTAGTAAAGATATGTTACCGTCTCACACATAACTTAGCTAGCATCGTTTCCGCCCTAAATAATAAAAAAAATAGACATTTTATTAATTACTATATAAGCAACAATAATAACAATAGCAACTATAGTAAGAATAAGAATAACAATCCCATAGCTAACGCAAACGTAGTAATGATAACATTCACAACCATAATAACCCTATCAATCATAATGCATCTAACACCAACCCACTAGTAAGTAATTCTCATCAACAGCACAACCTATGCGACTGTAGAAATAAGTATAATTGCGCTCTTGGAAATACTTGTAAAAGAAAAGTTGCAAGTTACCAGTGCAAGTTACCAGTCACGACACGCTTTCAGAAATAGAAATACGATTAACTCGTCCGGATTAAGTAAATATACTTGGGAACCTAAAGATAAAAAATATTATATTTGGTTTACAATGGAAATTCCTCGCCTCCGTACTTACGTACAATGTAAAAATAAGAAATGCCATCTGTGCATCAAGAAGATTTTTTCCATACTAGAGGCCCGACACACATTGCTTTACTTGAGGGAAGAGAAAAATAAGCTTGCTTGCACATAGGTAAGTTTACCTTCTATAAATAGAAATAGTATTAGGGACCCCTTTTGCATGATCCTCACAAATAGCACCCACAACTCTTTATTACAGAAATAGTGGAATTCGATACTAAATGATTGCATTATTAACTTCCAATTAAAGCTAGTTTAATAGTATCACACACCTAAGCCTCTTATAGGTAATCCAATATTAATATACCTACATCAACATAACCGAGTTTAGAATTCCACCTCCCACACATACTAACTAAATTATATAATATATTTATCAATTTATTTATCCTTAATATAACCTTCTCACTCCCTCCTAATTATAGCAGTTCTTTTAATTACGAACTTCATTTAGAATACAGAGGGCATAAGTACCTATTCTTCCTCCATTACCCCCTAAAGTGAGTCTGGACCAGCCACCTTAGCAATGGCTTTATTTGCAAATAACTTTACTTTTCTACATCTGCATTAGCTTGTTTAGCTTAACTTAATTTCATTCTGGACCCAATTTCAGTCAGAATGGGACTACTTCCATTTATTGGCGACCTCCTATTTGATTTACTCATTTCAGACCCCCAGCCCCGTATAACAAAATTTAACACTTTGATATCAACTTCACCCCTCTTTAGATTGTATTTGCTTGTACTTTGCATTGCACTTGGATCTTTCCTATGAACTATTACGGTTCTTAGGCATATTAATGCATACATGGAAGTGCAATTGTTGTAGCCCCCATATGTATGCACCCAAGCAAGTGTTGATATATCGACAATGTTAGTAATAATAATACTATAATAATATATATTAAGTATGATTGAGAAAACTATAGTATGAGCCTGGAACAGCAACAATGATAATAATTAGCAAGTAATTAAAATGTAAACATTTAATTAATTTGGGGATTTTTACTTATACTTCTTCATAGGACTACTAGGCTGAATGTATTTAGGAGTGTTTAGCCATTTACAGTTTCTTTGTCTAGTGAGTCCAATGTTTGGGTACTGTGGTAGTTAGTTCAGAGGTCATACTTTGTATTAAATTTTCTAAATGTAGGTTACCTCCCCTTAACTGTAGTCTTCCTCTAACCGAAGTTTATACCTTTATGTATCACCCTGTTCCCTTTCCTATTTATTAATTTCCTTTTTTTGTGTAATTTCACACTTCTATTTTATAAAGCATTTGTCCAATTACCCCCCCCCCCCCCACCACCAACCGCCTCAATTCACAATTGACCAAATAGGGACCTCTCTAGCTTTTAATGATACAGCGGGCGTTGTTCATTCCTTCGCATGGTACTTGTTTACATGTCTGTATGTTTTTTTTTTATTTACAATGTCTTAAGCAGTTTCTGGGCCATTTCCTATATATACTATTAATCCATACTTTTACTTTTTTATTAATTTATTTACATACATTTATCCGTATAACGCTCTTAAAGGCTTGCCCTTTGTTTTTAAAATTAACTGACCAATTACATCGAAAGCTAGACTTTGGTCAATCCCATTACGGGCAATAGGTTGTTGGTCTTTACAACATTTCAGTAAGTAAATAATCGTAATTAGTTGATGTGCATTTTATTAGGATAAAATATTAATTAGTACTATTAACATAATCTTAAGAACTATTATAATTACTTCACAACGTTGTGGCACTATCCCTCCCTCTCTTTCTAAACCTATTGGCGTGTCCCGTTATGGTATTTTAACAAAAAAATACTTTTTAATTACTTATACACGCTGTTAACCCCATACAAACATTAACACCAATTAATATTTTAAGTTTAGCCATTTACTCAACGTCCTGAAGCGTCACATATGCAAAAGGGTAAGATTTCATTATATCAAGACTTTCGTCTTCTTCTCGCAGCCTTTCTCGGCTTGGCTTGGCTTCCCTGACGAAGATTAGGAAGACTGTTGTCCACGTCGTCTGCACGCTCGTTTGTGGCTAATAATCCAGATCGACGTATCCGATTTCAGTGATGACTCAGTTATGATTGTCTTGGGTGTGATGATGCAGCTGCATTATCTTTTCGCCTCTGACGTTTGTCTTCAAGAGAGGCACTGTAGGAGATCTCATAGGAGAAAACGGCTGATAGTATGACACCGGGCAGCACGGTCAGCGTTAGAATAGACTACTGACGAAAATCAATGTCACAAACGCTATAGGACTGCTTCAGGCAGTCCTTGTAACGCTTCTTTGGTGCCCATCCTGCTGTGGTGGCTAGTGGCGAGCTCACTGTGCATGATGATCTTAGGTAGGCGGTGGTGTTTCATATGTCAACGTGTCCTACCCAACTTAGTCGTGTCAAGTAAAAGGACCTCGGGATGCTACGAAGTCAATGTTGGTGAAAACGTACAAAGAGAGTGAGATGACAAGAATAGGGAACGCATGACTCAGAGTCATATAGGAGCGTCGTGAGGACGACGGCCCTCAAGCCCCTGACATTTGTGCTGATCTTAAGATATAATAAATGAAAAGGGTGAGGTATTAGTAAATATAACCTAAAGACCAAGTTAACAGAAGTCACAAAAGTGACAGAAGTTACTGACTAGCA
>NC_142946.1:19707841-19747841 GCF_046866305.1 Octopus bimaculoides | reverse complement strand
CATTGCCTCCTCTAAATAACTGATCTTGTGGGTAATATGTTGGGCGTGTGTGGTCGGTCTGTAGTAGGTGTGGGTGTATGCGTTCTTTGGTGTGTGGGGGATGTATTTTCCTTCGTCCTTGTTTTTAATTACTGTCCATTCGTTCTGGGTGTCTTCATTTTCTTTGTTTTTTTCTGAATTCTCTAGTTTCTTTTCTTTTATTTCTCTTGGGGTTTCGGTTTTGGGGTTTTCCGGCGCTTTGACTGGCTTCTTTGTGACTTGTTCTGTGATTTTATCGCATGCAGAGTTGATTGGTGGAGGGGGTACTGTTTGCTGTCGGTCTCGTGTGCATTTCGATCTTTTGCCTACATTTGTAACACCGAAGTTTTCTCTCCTTGACCAATATTATTAGAGCTGTTCCATCGGGAATTATTCGCTGATCAGTTATGTTTTCTAGGTTCTGTTGTGTGGCATGTATGATAACCTCTATGCTTGGCCATATCAGTTCACCTGGTAAAGCCTATTAGCTTGGAGGATAGCGATTTTATTCTCCATATTTAGCAAAATGGCTGATTCGCGAGGTTCGCTTTCCCATGTAAGTTAGCAGTAACATCAATTCTGCCGACTTTCGAGGTGTTGTTGAGTGCTTTTTCGCTACCAATTCGGAAGCGAACCTCACCTCGACTTGTCCGTAGTAAGTTCCTCTTTTTATAAACCTGATATCTTGTGAAATTTTCTATGTATTCTTTCTATGTCTTCTTTCGAAGCCATATGTATTTTCTTTTTTTTTTTGAATGATAATGTGTCTGCAAAAATAATGTCTTGGGTGGGGGGATAATATTATTTCCTCCGCGAGTGTTGATTTGACGTTAGTACCATCTTCCGCTGTAATTTTGTAATTTTCTAATTCATTCAAGTTGACTGTGAAGTTTTCCGTAGCGAAATTGATTTTGTCATTTGTTTGTATTTTGGCTGGTGTTATATGCGAATTCATATCTGTTGGGTTTAGCTTCACCATTTTATCGTGGTGTGGGAGGGAGGACAACTTGTTATAGTAATTTTTAGGACTTCTTTTTGGCTACATTGTTGGTAGCGGTTTTCATTGTTTTCCATATCCATTGTTTACGTTGTATAAAATAAGGTCACACAAAAAAAAAAAAGAAATTTATTCGTCTCTAAAATTAGGGGAATCGCAGAGACAAACACTGCTTAAAGGCAGGTAATGTGTCCAAAGACACGGAAAAACAAAGTGTTAACAGTTCGTAAACAATAACAAGTAAAAAGCAAACCTACAATTCAACAACAGCAAGAATACATCCGTTAACAATCAGGCAGAGTTTTGAAAGACGTTCTACACGGGTTATAGTCGTTTTCAGACACTATTCTTTATTTAATCTTAACTGTCAAAGATACAGGGTGGACAAAACGAGAACAGACAAGAGGTTAGGGGCCGAGTGTTATAACAATACGAAAGAAAATATGACAAACAATTAATGGTAAAATATATGAATATTGAATGCAATAACGAAATTGGAGTGAGAGACGTAGGCAACTCCACAAACCACGTTCTAACACCGATCTCTTTGTAATACGTTGATGCTCTAGCTCCAGTCGCTTCAATCCCTCTCAGTATGCTAGCAACGTTCTTCCATCTTTTCTCATACTTACTGGGTGGCAACGCTTTAGGGTATCTAACTTTGCGGTGTTCGTCGGGTGCCAATCTCGCTGCCAAAACTTTAAATGCCGTGCCTGACCTCATTGCCTCCTCTAGTGCCTTAACTAAATCCTTTTCTATTCTATTTCTCTTACAAGCTAATTCTTTGCTAAATGTAACCGACTCAAACTTGAAGGCTATCTTGAGGGCATAGCACCATTTGTTGCTAAATGCAACCGGTTAATGCTCTTATTGCTAACTCTCTCGTCCGGCTCCTGTAAGCCTCGCAGGCCAAAATTGATCTGCAAACGACTGAGCTGACCGCTGAGGGAAGGATTTCCCCTCCTATCAGGATTCAAGCCAACACAATCTACGCGTGTTTTGCAGATTGTGTTAAAGTTTTTTACCATCACTAAAGTATGCAACGTTCCATGAAAAATCTCCAGGCTTCTGAAATAGTTAGATTGCCCAGCTCCGTAGCCACCAACATGAAGATCTTACCGCTGCAGTGCATCAAAATAAGGACGACTAACTTGCACTCCGGGTCTAAAAATATTGTTCTTATCTCTAAATGTAGATTTTTTCTGAGTAGAATTCCGACTCCCCCCCCCCACACACACACACTCCAGGTTGGCATAGAGACATAAATTTCTCGTAGCCGTTTAGGAAGGGTGACAAAGCCTGAAGTCCACTCAGTCAGGTTTCAGTAGCGTCTGATAGATCTAGTCTATGCGACCTGAGATTGTCAAGGAGGCAGCTTTGCTTCCAATCCGACCCCGAGGCCGTGCATATTTATACAACCGAAATTGACGGAGAACATACGTTTGCTTTACGTCTAGAGGAGGGAGGACGGTAATCTTTCCCCGTTCAGTTCTTCAGATGTCATGGTTTGTGAGGTATCCAATAGGAATTTCCAATATAAATGAGAAGAGAAATTTCTCTGGAGTGATCCAACGTCCTCGGGGTGAGAATGTTTTAAGAAATCTATAATTGATGCTATCGATGACGTAAAAACGAATACGAGGATGGATATTCGAGTTTTAGGGATTATTGAAAGGTTTAATGATTACAATTTTTTTCTATTTCTTCTTTTAGATCTTTGATTTTAGTGTTGATAGATGTAATGCTTATGCATGATATAGGGGTAATAGCTGGGGAGTTTGGGGATCTTGTGTGCACGTGGTGGTGGGTGCATGCTTGCTTAGGGTGGGTGCATTAGTGTTTGGGAAAGGGGCATTCCCTTTTCTACATTTTTTTGGTGGGGGTGACAATAGCCCATTCTGTATCTCCGGGTATTGTTTCGGCTTCTGTTTATTTATTTTTGGCCGTTTTTGGGTCCTCTGCAATTTTCTGTTTCTCTGTATTTTTCTCCGCTTCAGGGGTAGTTTTTGCTGGTGGTGCTGGTACAGATGTTTCCACGGGTTGTGATGGTACAGATGGTGGATGACATTTTTCTTTTATGTGGCCCTTTTTGCCACACTTATAGCAGCGGGGTTTCATTCCCTCCGCCATGATCCTTAAACTGGTCTCCTCCCCTATCAATATCGAGTCTAGAATTTCTTCCAAATCCCCTGCCAGTTCTGTTGGTGAAATATGGTGGCTTGGAGGAGGGTGATTTTGTTATCCAACCCTTAATATCAGTGCGACAACGAGCCAGGCATCATCAACCGCAGGTGGTATTTCGCCCTCCCTTACTCTGAAAGTATGCCTTCCAAAATATGTTGGTAGTAGAGCCACCTCGACTGACTTAAGTGAGGCTTTCAAATGTTGCCTGGCAGGATTTTGTTTTACCACTAAATTCTTCTGGAATTAATTGCATGTAACATTGTTGCATTGAGTTTTATTGATTTTATTGCTGATAGAAAAAGATTTGATATATAATCGCTCAGTCTAATTCCGGTCCCTGTTTTCTCCCACCCGCTGGGTTAAATCTTCTTTACCTGAACAGGTTGCCTGACTACTTCTCTGAGGTGGGTTTCTTAGTCGTCCAGCAGACAATTTCAGTCTGTTCTTCTGACTTACTTCATACCTGTGCATATCATATGAGTTTCTCGTGGGAACAATATTATACTTGCGTTGTGGTAAGGGTATAATAGCGGAGTGTAACTCTGAAATAGAATAAGTGATCGAATTTATGATTCTACACAATATGTTATAAAACTGATCGTGAAAATGGGAATGATGTGTGGCACGGGTATCGTTAGTCTTCGGAAGCCAACAAATCATGATATAGAGCAAACAGGCTGTCAACCGGCGGTTCAATATCCAGACTGTGCTACGCCCTTAATCTCTATAGCGCAAACTCACATAAATAAAACTGGACCTTAATACCTGAAGATACATAAAACAGAAGGCTTTGAAATATTGTGTTTAGGATCTCTCCTAAATGTAAATCACAGGACAGACGTGTGATATTGATATATCATTACAAGAGTGTGACACCGATATATCAAATAGCAGAAGATCACTAATTAAAGCGCACCAATGCATATTCTTGTGTTAAATACGAATTCTGGCAGAGTAATGAGCTAGATTATACCTTGCCTGCCACAACAGAAACAACTTTTGCAATGCATAATGGTATAATATTAGCTATTTGTTGTTAGACATTCGTATATATTTCTCTATATTATTTTCACTGAACAGCTATAGAAGCTTTGGAACCAATTACGTTGAACATTTTCCAGCAGATGATTTAAGAAAGCCATTTCCTGTTCTATCCTAATCTCTTTCTACCTGTAATAAATGAAAACTATTAAAAATACTAGTGAAATGTTTGAACAGAGTTTGAATGAAACGTGCTTTTTGTCGTCAATAAATACAAAAGATAGTGCAAAATTACAATACATTATGTGAAAACTAACCAAACATTTCCGCAGATTGATAATTGATCGTATATCATTTATTCTTGGCATAAAAACCATGATTGGTATTGTTCGTTCTTATAAATCTCCAACTGTTCCGGTACATCAATGCTAACCTTCTTGAATCGACAGAAATTGAATTGTTTCTAAAGAATAGTGAAACGGCCATTATAAGCATCATCAAGTAAGGTTCTCCATTAAAACTTAAAACATCGTAATTCAAAAGTGAAAATTCCATGTTTAATGGCTCGAGACAAGCGTAAATAAGCACAGGTTTGGAAAATAAGGATTGAGTTTAGAATCCTCGTTTACCGCATCGTGTTGCAATTTTCAATGGAAGATATATTGGAGCGCAATATACTTGGACAAAAGTTACCACTTTTGTTTATTATATAACCAATCCATCATCAACAATGCGACGCAATATATGTATGTGTAGGTAACAGAACAGGGGATCAAATATTATTCGATATTTGTACTCAAATGATTAGAGGTTTAATGATTTATTTGTAACCAACACTACGCTAACGCAAGAATCGTCTGCCGAGAAAAGGAAACCGAATAGGAGGATCTAATTCTGTTTGTGCTTAACCATTTTTCATGCATATAAATTTAAAATATGAAACAGTTGTGAGAATCTGCATCAAAGACAACTGTATATTCGCAGCTGTTGGAAGAGGCCTTAAAAATTAATATGAGTCAATGAAAGGCGATGTTTTGGGGGAGATTTAGAGAAGTATTTAGATTACCTTTGAATTCTTATAACAAGAGCAACTACAGCGGCGATAAAGTAATGTAGTGCTCTGTTGCGCATATCTTTATTCTTTTAATGTATAGAAGTAGGTACAATATAACAATTCATTACTCTTAATAAAAATAAAATCTTTGAGTAGTACCTCATTGCGTTAGACAAGTAAGGGGTCATGTCGATGAAATATATCATATACGTCTAAAATAGTGATACACTTTTAAAAAATCACTGTTAATTGAAGCAGACTTTTAGAGAAATCTGAAGAAGAATTCAGCATTAAAATATGACAAAACAAGTGTTTAGCATGTATTTGCATTCACTGTAAAGATTTACAAATGCACATGTACATACAAAATAATTTAAATTACAAAAAATATAGCAGAACTCAAATGAAACTAAATTATTGCCTCAAGGTACACAATACAATCAAAGAGGAAATTTATAATGTAACCACAATGTTCATAATGCTTTTGAATTAAAGTGTGTGTATGTGTATGTCTTCGGCGTTTGTATGTGTGCATTTTTGCAAATCCCCTCATGTTGAACTCCGACTCTTTTTTAACCACATTTAAATTAATGAAACAGTTTTTAACCATTTTGCAATTTACAGAATGTTTACCTGATGGATAAGTCCCTTTTATATAGAAAGTCATAGTTAGTTGCATAACTGTTCTATCTTTATATTATTATACTCATGCTTTTTGGGTCACATGACAGGAAATTATTGCATACATATGTATTGAAATGTACATACATACATATATACACACGTGCGTATATATATATATATATATATATATATATATATATATATATATATATATATATATATATATATATATATATATATATATATATATATATATATATGTATGTATATATATATATATATATATGTACGTGTGTATGTACCTATGTATATATGCATGTAAATATGTATGCATGTATCTATATCTCTCGCCATTTCTCTCTCTCTCTCTCTCTATATATATATATATATATGTATATATATATATATATATATATATATATATATATATATATATATATATATATATATATATATATATATATATACATACATACATACATACATACATACATGCATACATACGTAAATATTATTTAAAACGTACTCATGTATGTATAGAGACTATCACACATTTACACGACGGGGAGTACATCATATAATATCGTATATTTCAATCGTTGCTTTTGTTTGCCTCTTTATCATTTTTTTTTAATTAAGATTTATACCTATTGGAAGAGACCTATGATAGAATGATCTCAGTTTTAAAGGTAGGTAGAGGACAAATTTATCCCAACTTTTTCTTTAATTTTGTTCACGGAGCAGATGGCCATTATTTCATACAGGACAAACAATAAAAATTATTTAGTCAGTCATTTAAGATACAAAATACACTAGTGTTTTTCTGAAGATCAGATTGCAAACATTAGTTGTTGTTTTCTATTTTTTTTTTCGTATCAATGGTAGACATTCCTACTTACCTACGATAGCGAACATCTTTCGATGATCGGGTATTAACAGTTTTCACAAGAGAGTGAATTCTCTCAGGTGAGGACTCTATCACTTCTGACACTATGACTGACAGCATAAAAGACTATCTCGTCGACTTATATGCCTACTTGTTATTTAACATACAACCGACATAACGTCAATACATTAATTTTTGTTTTACTCAGTTTACTCCAAGTCACCCCAGTTAATGGCGATGTATAATGGAATGAAGTAACGGGATTATCGCACTGGTTATCGTAGTGTACCCAGCAGTAATGAAGTTTCCGATCAATTGTAAATGCGTTTGAACTGAAAGCCAAGTGAATATATATCAAACGATGTATTGCCTAAGCCTCTCTTACAGCATTGGTCACCTGACTATCGTTCAATCAATATATTAATGTTTCAATAAGTTACAGTCTTGAGAGAGAAGAAACCATTAATAGGAAACGTGACATTATAACAATCCCCGAGAATACTCATCTATTTTACACTATAATATTTATTACTACGTTAATACATTACATATCAAAACATTATATTGCCCCGTTTTAACGCATATATAAATGTGGTAATATGCATGCATGGATATCTATACATATACATATGCAGAGAGATATGCGCGCGAGTAAACGTGTTCAGGTAACTTTGTTTAACTAAAAAATAATAATCCAGTATAAGTTTATTGCAAAGTAAATAATTTATTTGGATTTTTCGAAATCCTGGTACGAAGCCACACACCAATTATACAAAGAGGAATATGTACAAAAATATATATACAGAGAGAGAGAGAGAGAGAGAGAGAGAGAGAGAGAGAGAGAGAGAGAGAGAGAGAGAGAGAGAGAGAGAGAGAGAGAGAGAGAGAGAGAGAGAGAAAGAGAGAGATATCGAGAGAGAGAGAGAGAGGTAGAGAGAGAGAGAGAGAGGTAGAGAGAGAGAGAGAAGGAGAGAGAAACAAAGTAACATAGAAATACGAACGCATATATATATTTACATATACATATATATTTACATTTGTATATATGTATATATATATATATATATATATATATATATATATATATATATATATATATATATATACAAATTAAAAGGGTAAAGGATTATCAATTTATTAATTAATAAATCAATTAACAATTAACAATTTTTACCAAGCCCATCGGTATGAAAGCACCATTATTGGTGGAGAACTTATTTAAAAGCTCATATATATTTATAAATATAATTAAGGGATCAGCAAATATTTGCTTCACCATATACCGAAGTTCAGAAATAGCAGCTAAAAAAGCTGAGAATGCCACAGATAGCATCACCTGTAACTCACAAAGGCAAAAACAAGAAGAAAAAACAATGAAAACTAACCAATTCCGATGTTTAACAGTAAACGCGTTTCTAGATCATGATTGATAATAATCAATTTCCTTCATCAGTACTGTATTCCAGTAGTAAATGTGACTATGCTAGCAAACTGTGTAAGCATGGACTAGTAACAATTCTACACCGACACAGGTCTGAAAGCATAACCGAATCCACACACACATAACATACACACACACATATATATATATATATACGACGGGCTTTTTCAGACTCCGTCCAGCATATCCGCTGACAGTTCTGTGGTCGGCCTGAGGCTCTAGTAGAAGTCACCTGACAAAGGTGCCACGCAGTGGGACTGAACCCGGAAGCAAGTGATTGGTAAGCAAGTCAGTTACCACATGCCACACACGCCGCATATACCACACACACATACACACATATATATGTATGTATGATATATATATATATATATATATTTATATATATATATATATATATATATATATATATATATATATATATATATATATATATATATATATATATATATATATATATATATATATATATATATATATATATGTATGTATGTATGTATGTATATAAACACACATGATGTGCATAATTGATTTCACAATTTCCTCCTTTCCCCCTACATGTGTCGTTTTGTCTTTGTCTTTGCTATGCTGGATCTATATATTTGCCATATTATATTTATGGATACTCAAAAATTCTTTACGTTAGCACCAGATATGAAAACAGGTCTACTTTAATGCCTGACCGTGATTTCATTAACTGTATTATTATTATTATTATTATTATTATTATTATTATTATTATTATTATTATTATTAATGTTTTGACACTTTGGCCCGAAACGTTTCTGAATGAAAGTCATGTATGAATCTTATACGACCGGGAAGAAGTGCATGTTCGGCGAGGATTTCACTCAAGCCAGGCATGCAGCTGATTCTTGCTCATTCCAAGTTCGTTACTGTGAAGACCATAGGAAGGACATCGGAGGCAAAGTCTACATAGATATGATTTTAGATATGTTTTTTTTTTGCCCAAGGCCACAGATGTATTCACCTTTGATACTGCTGTCATCGCATTTCACGAAAAAACATGCGATACAACTGTATTTTGAGTGCCAGCCCTGATTCGCTGCGACATAAGAGGACAGTGCAAGCGATGCGTGATTAAAGTTCCTTGACATTTGTGTTCACTTGAAGTGCTGTTGCTCCCAAATACTTACTTATTTAGTTTAGTCATCCCAGTAGCTCCATATAGAAAGACGCAAGAAATCACGCAATCAATAATTGGAATAATTGGGTAGAAACAAGCACAACAGTAAGTGTAGAATATTATTTCAATCTAGAAAAACTCCAAAGAAAGAAAAAAAAAACAGAAATTACCAAGTACCGTATATCATTTCTTAGTTCTTCTTAATAAATCACAATAGAACTTGTGGAACACGAGAGAAAAAAAAAATCTTTCTTTACTAAATATCTTTACAGCGATACATACTGAATTCATGATCAGGGATACTTCATTTTTGTGGTGTTATGCTTAAAGAATATGTATTTCGCTTTTCTTTTCCTTAATTATGTAATGCATCGTTCATGTTTCTTACTGAGAGGTAGTTTCCCATTCTTTTGTTTTGAATTTCAAAATGTTTTTCTACTTATTTACCTTTCATGTTGCCCGCAATAAAACAAACTTGATTTTTTTCTTAAAGGCTAAGGAAAACCCCAAAATAAGACACTTAATGAGAATGACTCTCTCAAGATGCAAAAATCTGTTTCTAGAACAGGAAAACAAACACTTTAAAGACTTATCTGTCTGTCAATATCAATTATCGAACAACTGTGACATAATGTAAGACTTCAAATGGGCAGGAATGTGTTTGGACATGACTGTATATTGTCATTTGACAATATTTCCCTCTCATGGGTGCTGGATAGACTAAAATCGAGTAAGGTAGCATCGGTAAATAGTTTTATGAAATATCTCACGAGAAAACAATTAACATATTAATAAAGAAGTAACCAATGCCTGCACTACTACACGTTTCCATAGAAACATTATGCAATTCATTAGTCATGGTATTAGTCATGGTATTATGCAATTCATTAGTCATGGTATTAAACTGAAATATGGTTTTGAAACACATTCATGTTAATATATAACAACATACATGGTTAAATCGGTGACAATGGGCGCCTCAAGCTTTAGAGTTGGGTGAGGCAATAGAATAAAGATGAAATGGAGGTATTACTGCAAAATACAGATCAATGTACAAATGAAACTTATTCGTGCATGTAACACCACGGTGTATTAGCAAAAAGTTAAAGGCGCATATTTTGAATTTAGGAAGCAAAAATTCTATGGGAGAATAAATTGATTTTGGCATCGATATTTAAGCGCAGAATTCACCTGGAAAGATAAATTTCAAAAAAAAAAAAAAAAGTCAGACGTAAATTGGTCAACGAGCCAAATGCATTTCAACAAATGAGTTGCAAATTTTCGTTTGACGGTTAACGAAGGGAGATTAATTAAGATAATAGTCCAATGCAAGATTTTGTACATTAAATTCGCGCCCAAAATATAATATTGTAGTTTATACACACAAGCGCATGCGCCCACAATCACACTCTCACACACAGACACACACAGATACACACAAACACACGCACACACATGCGTACATATATAAATGCACATCTCTCTCTCTCTCTCTCTCTCTCTCTCTCTCTATCTATCTATCTATCTATCTATCTATCTATCTATTTCGATGCTGTAGCTGGCTGAAACTGTCAAGAAAACTCTTACATAAGAACAATGAAATTGCTCTCTGCAAATGCATAGAATAGGCCATCACAATGATGTAAAATTGTTTTATTTTTACCTGAGCATAAGGCGAAGATGACGGGTGATTTTGGCACATTTCTTACTGAACTATTACACTTATGAATTTTTTATAGTGATGAACTGTTTGTATTCACATAAACACTAACTCTCTATCAAATCGACATTACCTGTAGTTTAGTACAAGCTTGCCAGAAATCACATGTCGATATGATTGCAGAACAAAGTGAAAATGTTTTCCCAAGATCACAACGCGCCGCACGAATCGGGAATAGGATTCCTGATTTAGTGATGATCATGTGTGCAACGCACTAACAACTAGCCTATATACAAGCAGTACACACGCTCGCGCGCGCACGCACACACAAACATACACATACATAACAGAAAACGACTTGTAGATTAAAATGTTACCAGCCGAATGCTCCGCATAATGGATACTACAAAATGTAATGCGTTCAGCAGGAGAATGAGTACTATTTCGGGGACTTGCTCACGACAGCATGATTGTCCATCGACTCCCCTAACTAAGATGGGGACCCGTCTACTAGATTAACTGGTTACTAACTTCACTCAATCTACTACTGCTCATTGCTCATCGTTTATTTCTAAACAAATACAGTGGATTTTCTTCTCCCCGCCCACACGCACGCACATGCACACATACAGACACGCGCACGCGCACGCACACAAACACACACACACACTCATATTTACAAAGTTACAGTTATCGAAACACTTTACTAAATTTTACATGTTATTCATTACGAACCACAACGTATTCTCTCCTGAGGTATTCTCCACTTGAGGTGTATCCTTGATTAAATCTTTCAAATAAACCGCCAAGGAAGAATGAATGTTGCTCAACAAAATGAGTAGCTTTTGCTGCTTTGAGTTAATGCCTCCATTTGTGCGAACCAAACTCTAAGATCACCACTGAAGGTTGGTAAAGCAGGGTAATTCATACTGGTGAAAGAAATCCAACACGCACAAATTTGCAAAATGTTGCCAGAACTGTTCTCTTAGAAAAGAAATCACAAGTATGGCTAAAAAGAATAATTAATCCACGTTTTGTTTTCTTTTATTCATCTCTTAATCTAATAAACAAATCCAGTAAACAGTATAACGTATAGCAGGGCCAAATTTTACAGTCATGGCGACGAGCGGGAAATTCAAATCGAAGCGAGTCCGACTGCGCATGTGTAAGGCACCACACGGTTACGCGTGAAGTAGAAGGTCGAAAGCCATATTGAAAAAGAAATACATCCATTTGGTTTAGAAGTGAATAAATGAAGCCATTACCTGAAGAATACCACAAGAGGTTCATCTTTGAAACCCAAAAACAAATAGACAACCTTGACATGTTAACCGTACACAATTTTAGCTCATCTTTGCTCAGCATTGTTCTACAAAAGTAGGGTTTTGGGGAGATATTTCCTGAAGAAATATTTCGATGACGAGTCACTAATGTAAATCGGATGCAATATCTTCTGTGTGTAACGTGTTAGAGTTGTAATATAATGTGTGTAGTTATTTTTAGAAGACTGTTCATAGAAAGAATCCATTTTCAATTATTTCTTAAAGAGGCATGAATAAAGAATATTCAGAAGGCAAATTTATAAAATAAAAGCCCTGTAATTAATTCAGTAGTGTAATGAGTGCTAGCAAATGGTAACAATTATTAATCATGCATGTGGATGGGAACCAAATATATGTGTATGCGAGAGAGGAAAACTCGCATGACTTACTATATACATTGATGGATTACGTGAAGCAGTGGAAGCTGATATTAATCAAGTAAGTTGCGTGCAGTTGGTGATGGTCACAGAAAATGTGACATGTCAAAGAATGCGATTTTGCTTCTATGCGGTCAAATCTGCAACTGGTTTGGAACTGCCGCTTCTCAGCTGTAGTAAGTTCTTTCTGTTAAGGCAGATCACTACCATTTTATTAAAATGCCACCATCTCTGATTGCCTGGAATCTTCCACAGCGCAACTGAACGATGCCACAACACCAAAATTGATCTTTCTTGTCTCGCTACAACATGATGTTTACATTTACCACATATATAATTATATAAAATTATTATCAAAACCACATATGACCATATATTAATGCGTCTGTGAATCTAAACTTCCGCAGAATTAAGGGTGTTTTAGTTTCACCTTTAATATATTATAGAAGTAACATCCACTACATTTGTAATGTGATGAACAAATGCAATTAAAATATATCGGATTCATATTTTAGCACATTGCCGGCAATCACGTGTGATGGGTTAAGTCGTTTACACCGACTCAAATGTCTGATTGAAACTTGAAAGGCAAAGTCTACTTCGGCTGAATTTGAACTGAGAACATAAACACGCATAAAAGGCAGCTAAGCATTTTGCTCCGCGTACTAATCATTCTACCAGCTGCCGTCGATCAAAATATAATATTGACGTCACATGTCCAGATCCACTTATGACCTTACAAATAGTACCGGATATATGTATTCTTCCAATCCTCACTGGTTGAGAGAATACATATTCGGTACTTCGTATTAGAAAGTGTGTCTTCCTTTCTTAAGACAGGAGAGTAATATTTGAGGAAATGTAGATACTATTTCTAGGTATTTTGCGAATGGGTAGAGGCTGATTTATTAGTTTGGAAATACTGGTGATGTAGTAGTGATTTAGATTCAATGACTGATATCTTTGTGTTGCAGATGTGTTGTATCAACGAATTATCATTCATTACTCTATGCATCCATTAAACTATATTGCACGTATTTAAGTAACACACTGTTTTGAACACAAGTATGAGAATTATTCTAATGGAACACTGACGCATTGTCTTCTTACATAATTACTAGTTGATGTCTTCGTTGATTTTGCCAACAAAAGCTATCCCACAAATCCTTGTCGACATTAAATTAAAATTCCTCTTAGTTGTGCTATCCATAGACAATATTTAAAATTATTTAAAATCCATAACTCTAAATCCATTTCATTCTCAACATGTCAAGCTAATTATAATATTTGAAAGTAATTAATGGTTACACCGATGCTATTCCGTTCACTCATTCTTCTCTTATTGACTGCTTCGTTTAAAATCAGCATCACTGGTTGTAATTATAGTTAGAAATTCTTCGTTGATTCCATTCCAATGGACCCATCTGTGTAATAGGAATGTGAATTAACAGGAAGCGGGAAACAGAACATATCTAATTGTCTTCAATGTCATTCACCTGTAAACCACGGTAGACCTTCTCTGCAGCTGTATTTCATGCTTCATCAATACACATGGAAAGCCATCTTCTGCTACATTGCTCTGTGTTTCGTTGCTTCGATGCGGTGTATTATATTATGCGTCTTTTGCTTATATTTTGTTTTTTCTTATTTTTCACAGTTATACTTCTTTGCTTGATTCAGTTCAAAAAAGAAAATGAACTGACTTTAGTTTTTATTTTTGCGTTTTCCACCCTCTTCTTTTCACCGGTGTAATGAAGTGTTTAAAGATTATAACATCATCATCTTTCTCATCCACCACTTCTACTACATGTCCTTCTCTTTTTTTTTAACCTTCCACTTGATCATCATTATCATCATCATCATCATCAGCAGCAGCAGCAGCAGCAGCAGCGACAGAGTTACCCGCATCATCCTCTTGATAACGTCCACCAAACAACTGTTTCACCATCATCGCCACTACTAAAAATATCGTTGTCGTCGTCCTTGTCATCGTTGTCTTCATCGTCATCATCATCATCATCATCATCATCATCATCATCATCATCATCATCATCATCATCATTATCTATTTTTCTTTCCTATACATTTCTTCTTGTTCTTCTTCTTCTTCTTCTTCTTCTTCTTCTTCTTCTTCTTCTTCTTCATCATCTTCTTCTTCTTCTTCTTCTTCTTCTTCTTCTTCTTCTTCTTCTTCTACTTCTTCTTCTTCTTCTTCTTCTTCTTCTTCGTTTTATTATTATTATTATTATTATTATTATTATTATTATTATTATTATTATTATTATTATTATTATTATTGAGTGCGAAAACAGAGAATGCCATTTAAGTGACACTTAGGTAAAATATACGAGGCCGAATATAGTCACGGTGACTGCCTCTCTGGTAAGGGCATACCAGGCACATGCATCACAACCATATGTGCGAGATATGGTGATTTCATTTCAAGATTAACAGAGCATGACGTCGCAGGTGGGGCCCAGTTAGCATGTTCTTCATGTGGAGTATCCCATCCTACTCAAAAGGTCCCTCAATATCTTTTGTTTAAAGATGATGAATGAAACACCCATGTTGCCAGAGGTGAATAATTCGAACCCCAAATAATTCCTCTCAGCACATGACTATGATGTCTCTTCACTACTTGTGCTCGTGATCTGAGATTCACATATTGTCAGCTACTATGAGGCATCCTCAACTGATTAAGGTCAACCAACTGACAAGCACATCTGTGGTATTGAGCAGAATATTTGCTCAATAGACAGGAGACTAAGGTGACATTTATTTACTGGTCATGATTCAAGAAGCCTGTGAAGAATTCTCGCAGTTCCAAATGATGTTGATTTTCGAAGGTGCTCTACTATTGTTATCACGTGTACTCTCTTCATTGACCATAAACGTCGGTGTCCCTTCTTCAAATCGTCGTAGTTTCTTTAAAATCTTTATTTCTGTTTTGACTTTCATTATGTTGTCAGTAGGGCATGCTCTGTCGATAATCACAACATGTTCTTTCTCTTTTATCCACCAGGACAATGTCCACTTTCCTATGACTGGACAGGTAATTGCACAGGAATATCATATCCTACAGGATATTACAGTTCTCATATTCGGTGACTCCATCTGGGGCTTGTTCATACCACGTCTTTGCTCTTTGTATGACATGATTTTCACAGAGCTCCCAACGGATAATTTCTGCCAGATTGTCGTGGGGTCGTTTCTATTCGAATTGTGCCAATTTCGGGCATTCGCTAACTATGTGCCATACTGTTTCACTCCTCTCACCACACATTCTGCATTTGTCGCTAGCGGTAGTGTTGTCAATTCTGTAGTTCATATAAATGGTCCCTAACGCTTGCCCCTGTGCTGCGCATATCAGTGCTGCTGTCTCTATCTTCAGGTCACTCCTCCTCATCCATAGCCATCGCTCCTCTGTATTTGTCTTGGCGTTCACATCTCTTGCAAACGTACCATAGATTTTTCCCTTCTGTGAGTTGTTCATTTCTTGTAATTTTTTTTCTTTGGTTACACCATTTTCATTTTAGAGGACGTCGGCCCTAGGCTGATTTCCTCTGCTTCAATAGAGTCCTGGCAATTGACTAAAACGTCTCAGACCTTTTTGTTCTTGACAAGTACAACCTATCGATGTCAAACCTTAGGGTTGAAGGCTCCGTGTACTGTCAACATAGTTCTGGTATGGTATCCATTTTCTTCATCTCTCTTTCGCCATTTTATAATTCCCGCTCCATACCGATGCTATCACCCACATATTAATTGCTTGGAATTTATTCTATTCAGTCAATTTTGAGCGCAGCGCCAACCTCAGCCTTCGGAAATACTCCATCCTTAATTGCTCTTTCATTTCGTAAATCATTATGATTGCGCTAGTGCATGTTAATTTAGTTAGCAGATATTTTACTTTCATATTTGGCGACAAGCATCTTCAAATCTCATGAACGCTTCTTAGGATTGTTGCACAATATAGGACGATATTTTTCTTCCAGTCGACAATGTGAGTTTCAATTATAATTTCTTTCAATCTTTTAGGTGTCATTTTGTGTGTTGTGCTAAATGCACCTATTACCACAAGAATAGTTTTCTTTTTATTATTATTAATGATTTCATCAATACAATGTTGCCATTTTGAAATCTGAAGGAAATTTATAATTGTGCACCTGTTTGGATGCATTAAAGGATAAAATTAAAGAAAACCGTAATAAATAAAGTAATAAAATAATTCTAGGAACGCATTTGCATCAATAACATTTACTGTTAACAAATATTGCATTTCTATGCCCTAAGAATATTTCAAGATACTTGTATTGCTATTTCTAAAACATGTTTGTTAGTGCATCGCACAACATGCCTGGCGTTTTGTTACATTTTCTACTTTATATTTTGAGTTGGAGTCATACCGTGATCATACCCTTCCGACTGTGCCTCAAAATGTGCGAACCTGTAATTAATACGGGAACAATAACAACGACAGCGGCAACAAAAACAGCAGCAACACGGATTACAAGAACGACACCAATAATTGCTACTATCACAACGGCAATAAATAACGACGATAATAACGTCCACAACCACAAGAAGATTATTTTTGAAGGTACAGTCTATCTATCTATCTATCTATCTATCTATCTATCTATCTATCTATCTATCTATCTATCTATCTATTTATCTATCTATCTATCTAACTGTCTGTCTGTCTGTCTGTCTATCTATCTATCTATCTATCTATCTATCAAGAAAAAAAAAGGCAAAAGAGAGACACTTACTGTTATAGTTTCTTCAACGAGAATATTGACCAAGGTTACCGTGGTCTTTTCCGTAGGCTTTTCCTTCCACAGCTAAACCTAAACTGTCCTCCCCTCTTTTACACGAGAACATTACTGTGTGATACACGATCCCTATTGATCGGCCTTTCCTTTTTTTTTTTCGATCCCTTTTGATCGAACTCCCCCTTTTCCCCTTCCTACGATCCCTTTTGATCGACACCACCACTTTTTTTTTCCCCTCCAAAAAGAAAAGCTCTACATTGTGTTTGTCCCATCTTCGTTGAGCCCTGTGTGGCTTATAAAAGAAATGTATCTATCTATCTATCTATCAAACTGTCTCTCTGTCTGTCTATCTATCTATCTATCTCTATGGACGGACGGTAGACGTGTCGGCTCCGTAAGTTTTGCCTTTTTCATGTTTTAAAAAGTTTGTTTGTAAAGTTTATTTTATATACAAAGTTGTATAACAACTTGTAGACTCTCTGGTGCAAGTTTTTTGCGACGGAAATCTGCCCTGTGTGGCACATTTTCAGGATATAAAAACCAATCTCGGCTTTCTAGCCATTTTTTTTTTTGAGAAGATGACGTCTTGTAGCCATGAAAATTTTTGTGAAACGAACGCTGCAGTCTGCAGTGTTTCGTTCGAAAAAGAATTTCCTAGTCTTCCTTCCTCACAGTTAAAGGAGAGAATGGAGAAAAAGAAAGACTCTGCTGCTACAGCAGTCTTGCCTGCCAACGTAACCAGTGACAACAACAACAACAACAACAACAACAACAACAACAGCAGCAGCAGCAGCAGCAGCAGCAACAACAAGGACACAAATGTCCTTGCTAACAAAACCACTGTCCTCACCACTGATACCACCACTACCGCCACCACCACCACAACGAACTTTGCCGAGGCTTTGAAGCCTAGGAAAAAAATTTTGAATATATCGAAAGAGAAATTACTTGCATGCAAAAGCATGCTAAGTAAAAAGGACGTTACAGTCCATCTTCAAACGCCCGCGGACTTTAAGATAAACATCGAAAAAAAAACTATCATCTACAGAACCATTAATTTAAAGACAAAGACAGTGGAAAAATTCACCCAAGAAAATGTTGAGAGATGCTTAAAGCCGATTTGGTCTTACAAGACTTACATAACGAGAGGTTTGAAATTCGGAACGATAGAAGTAAGACTAGACAGCGAGCAGCGAGCGAAGGGCCTCTCCACTAAGTCATTACAGCATGAGAACCTGCTCATGATCCCTACGTACCTTGGTCGTAGGGTTACGAAAATAAAAATTTCGAATGTGCCTCCTGAAATTGAGGAAGAATGGCTAGTATCTGCCATATGTCTAGGCATAGAGGAGGAGATAAACATACTAGACGCATCTGCCGTTTGCAATCAAAACTGGATTGGCCAGGAATTTCAACTCCTGGTACAAATTGATCCAGCAAACTGGGAAAAAATTCCACATAGAATCCAATTAACTGAGGATTCAATTTTTCATGTTTTCGTCGAAGGCAGAAGGCCAGTTTGCTACGTTTGTAGTAGCAAAACTCACCTTCAAAAAACATGTCCAGTAGCCCAGAAGAAAAGGCAACAACAACGGCAACAATACAAAGAAAAACAACAACAACACCAACAACAACAACAACCACAAGAAAAGCACAAGAAAAAAACAGCATTACTGCCTACACCGCCATATGCACAACTGGTCAAGCAGTTGTACAACGAAATGGAAAAACGCCAGCAGCCAGCAACACAGCCGAACCAAACAAAAACACCAACACAAACGCACCAACACAGAACCCCACAACAAGTTTGACAGCGATAAACACAAACAATCTAGACCTAATGAAATTCATTAGGTCAAACACTAACATAACAGATAATGACACGAAAACAAGCAATCACCCACGCACAACACCACCACAACACATCAAAATCATACATGTAACACGGAGCACATACAATACACTGAAATCTCTCTACCCGGATACAGAAGGGAGATTCCAAAAATATTCATAAAAAAAACTATACAAAAACCTTCTGAGAGAAGGTTGTGAGGCCAAGAGCCAAGAACTTTCGGACAGTAAGTAACTCTCTCTCTCTCTCTCCTTTCGTGTGTAAAACACAAATTTTGATAGAATCATGGTGAATATTGGCTGTGTAAATGTACGTGGCTTGGGGTCGCCTTGGAAACAAGGGTACCTCTTAAATGACATCAAGTCACACAATTTAGATATCATAGCCATTAGTGAGACCAGACTCCATGAACCGCGGGCCCTAAAGTCCATGTTTGGCGGACAGTTTAACATTTATTTTTCTCCCTGTCTGCCGAGGATGGGCGGTAGTGGCACGGCGGTTCTTTTTCGCAAGAGTCTGGATCTCCAAGTAAAGACGATATTTACGGACCCGGAGGGTAGACTGGTTGTCCTAGATGTGGACGGCAGCGATGGAGGCGCTTTTCGGTTGCTGGCAGTTTATGTGCCTCCTTTAACAGGTCGGTCAGACTTCTTTCGACGTCTAGAAGTATTCCTGGGAACGTCTCGTCCCTTACTTTTAGTGGGGGATTTGAATGCTACCTTGGACACGCATCTAGACTACGTGGGGAGTGACAAAACTAGAAGGGGATGCAAAGGCCTCATAGACCTGCTCAGACGCTTCCAGTTGTCTGACAGGTACCGACTCGACCACCCAAATGTGCCAACGTGGACTTGGAGCAACCGCATGGGGTCGTCGAGGTCGTATCTAGATAGGATAGTGTGCAGGACAAGAGATAGAGATAGTTTAGGATGTCCACAGTTCCACATAGTCAGCTACACGGATCACAAACTTGTGACGTGTACGCTAGACTTAGATAAGGCACATAGGCAGGGTCCCGGTTACTGGAAACTAAACGCGTCTTTCCCGTCGAGACAGGTTTTCAGAGACCGGATTAGCACGTTAGTAAAGAGGGCTTTGACGGGAGCCATCGTCAACAACAAATGGTGGTTTGCCCTCAAGAGAGCAGTAAGGGCGGAATCAATAAGGTATAGCAGGGCACTAGCTGTAGAGAGGAACAGAGTAGAGGGGGAGCTAGTGATAAAGTTAGAAGAGGCATTGCGAAGTGGCATCGCATCCGACGTTTTCGCGGCGAGGTTGGCCCTCGACCAACACTTCAATGCTAACCACGAAGGGTGTGCTGTCAGGGCAAGGATGCGTGCTCTGAGGAATGAATGTGTTGGAGCCGCACGAGCGGCATTTTGCCCGACTGTTCGGGAGGAGTGCCGAGAGAGAAGGCAGGGTGGACTTTAGTGCCTACCTGCACAGCTTGCCACGACTCTCGGCAAGAGAGGCGGAGTGCTGCGAAGGGGTCATCACGGCGGAGGAGGTGAGGGACGCGATGGCGCGTTGCTCGACGGACAAATCTCCGGGTTTGGATGGTCTGCCCTACGAGCTTTACAACTGTATGCCAGACTTGTTTGGAGAAGTCTTGGCGGCCGTGCACTGCAACTGGCAGCAGAACGGGAGCATTCCCGGTTTTGTGAGCCGAGGAGCGGTAACGCTGCTGAAGAAAGATCCAAACAAGGGGGACGCCATAGATAACTTTAGGCCCATCACTCTGCTCAATGCAGACATGAAAATTTTGGCCAAGGTGTTAGCCAAGCGGTTAGCTCTTGTCATCGAGAAACTGGTCGGCACGGAGCAGACGTGCGCCGTGCCGGGCCGGAGCATCCATGACAACCTCCATCTGATGCGCTACATCGTAGAGAGAGTAGTTAAGGAACCTGGCATGGGTGGGGCCCTGATCAATTTGGATGAATCGAAAGCTTTCGATAGGGTAGACCATCGATACTTGGAGGCCGTCCTCGAAGCGGCCGGCTTCGGTCCCGTTTTCCGAGGCTGGATGGCTGCCTTGTACACAGGCATCCGTTCGGTTGTTCGCGTCAATGGACGTCTATCGGGACCCTTCGACATTGCACGTTCGGTTCGTCAGGGATGCCCCCTGTCGCCGCTCCTGTACGTATTGACTCTCGATCCACCACTGCGGAAGCTGGCGACGCTGAGGGGCATCCCGCGAGAACTGGGGTGCGGGACGAGCGTGTCGGCATACGCGGACGACGTCACCGTCATAGCGTCAAGCCACGAGCACATCGAGCTTGTCGGCGAGACGCTGAAAGACTACGAAGCGGTGACCGGAGCGAAAATCAACCGGGATAAGTCGGTGGGTTTGCTGCTCGGCACCTGGAGGAGCAAGCCCATACCGTCCGGCAGCGCCTCAGTAGTGGGACGCTGGACGGACGGTCCGGTCAAATTGCTCGGAGTCTGGTTCGGTCCGGACCTGCAAACGGAGAAGAACTGGGACGAGATAACGAGTAGGGTGGCCACTCTCTGCCGGAAATGGTCCGAGAGGAAGCTGTCCCTAAAAGGTCGGGCGGAGGTGGCGAACGCGTACATCGCGTCCGTCATCGAATACCGCCTGACCGTCCAGCCTTGTCCCGATCGCGCCATCACCGAAATGGAGCGCATCCTCTTCCGCTTTTTGTGGAAAGGAAGCGTTCCGATGGTTAGGCGATCCGTTTGTTGCCAACACCCGCTGAAAGGAGGGCTGGGCATGCCGTGGTTGATGATGCGCAGACATGCGCTGAGACTGCGACATCTCCGGCTCTACGTAGACGACGGTGAACAGGTGTGGTCGCCGTTTGTGCGACGCGCTTTCCCGCAGCTCGTCTTTCATGACCGAGCTGCAGTCGTGGATCAAAAAGAGGCCGAGGAATGGCGAATGGCACCGTGAGTGTCGCTTTGCTCTGCAACAACTTTGCCGTCCCGGGTCGACCTTGAGCGGCTGCATCACAACGAAGTCATTCTATAGGGGATTAGTGGAGGGCAGGTACGACGACGATCTCGGGGCGAACCTGGGCGTCGACGAGGAATACCTGACCCGCCTGTTCAGGACGACTTTCGGGCCGGGATCTATGGACAACTTCCAGAGATCCCTGGCATGGCAGTGTTACCGAGAGGCGCTACCCGTTCGGGATAAGCTCTATAGACACGGCTCGCGAAATGCGGGGCCGACCTGCCCGAGATGCGGTCAGAGCGATGAAACCGTTCTGCACGCACTCGTGCAGTGTCCAACCATTTAGGAGCTGTGGGCTTATGTCGAACGACTGCTGTCGCGTGTGGGACGTGTCGGTTTATTAACCGAGTCTATCGTCAATATCGTCACGCCTCCTTTCTTTAAACGGGAAGGAAGAGCTGTATTTATCGTACTTGTGGCTATGGCCAAAGAATGCATCTGGTGGACGCGTCTGAAAGGATTAGAGACAAATACTTTCCTCTCTGGTCAATCTCTCATCAACTTTTTCAAGTATCACTTGAAAAGGAAGGTGAGAGTAGAGAGGCAAGTGTTGTCTAGCAAATGTTTCGAAAAAAGATGGATACATGTAGCAAGAATGGTACGTATAAATGACGAAGCCACCTTGACCATGATTCTATAAAACGTTTTAAAGTTTCGTAATCAGAGAGTTACTTACGTTTCTTGCATAAATAAAAGAAATTTTATTTAACAAACTGTGACACTAAGGACCGAGGTTACCGTGGTCTTTTCGTAGGTTTTTCTTTCCACGGATAACCTCCCCATTTATTGGGAATTTTCTGTATTATTTCGTATTTTTTATAAATACCCCAAACGTTTTGCGATGTTTTTTTTTTTTTCATCGTTGTCGCCACTTTTGTTTTTTTTCTGCTTTGTTTTCGCCCCCCTCGAAAAGAAAAAAACTCTACATTTGTATTTTGTCCCCTCTGTGTTGAGCCCTGTGTGGCTAATAAAGAAACCTATCTATCTATCTATCTATCTATCTAATGTACATATAGTTCTGCTGATGTACGTAAATTTTCACTCTAAGAACCAGGGTAAACATTTAAAAAGCCAAAAAAAAAAAAAAAACTAAATAATAGTGGAGCCCCAGCATGGCCGCAGCCTTTGGGCTGCTACACATAAGAATGTAAAATTAACATCCACAGCTATTTGGTAAGTTTATTTCATGTTGATTTAATTATGTGCCAATATGAATAACCATCCGTCTTTCTATCTCCTCTCTGTCGATGGATCTGTTAATCTGCAGAGATTCAGCGAAAATGAAATATAGAAATGTTTGTGCAGTAAAACCAGTGTTGTTTATTTTTAATATGTCACCATATTCTATTAAACTACATTGAAAATCATGTAACTACTTTCAGTCAACACTCACTCACTCGCTCATTCTCTTCCTTCCACACCCTAATTGCCCCCTCCCTTAACATATTTATTCTTCTCTCTTCTTTTTCTCTCCCTCTTTCTCTCTTTCTATCTCTTCGTTCAACAAACCAACCACACACCGTAATAACAATATCTTTCTCCTGGCACTCACCACTGACTCTCTCCTCTATTTCTCTTTCTGCCTTTTTCCCTTGAACTAACCACCTGACAGATTAATGTATTGGCTGATACTAGAGTCACTGCCCATTTTGCTCTCTCCTTCTCACTCTCTATTAAGCTGTTCCCTCTTTGTCTCTTGTTCAACCTCACAACCACAACATCACCCTACTGCTAAACATTGCATTCTCTCTTTTTCCATATATCTCCCTTGAGATAACTTTTAAACAACGTGAAAACGAATACCAGTTCCACCTTCACGTCGTAAAAATACTTTTCTCTTCTTCTTTTTCTATTTCTCTTCGCCTCTCTAATCAACTATTCACACATCATCGTAACGTATTCGGCTTTTGCACATGAATGTAATAATAATAATAATAATAATAATAATAATAATAATGATACTACAACTACCACTACCACTACTACTACTACTACTACTAATAATAATAATAATAATAATAATTATAAGTTTTCTGATTTTAGGTACAATGCCCAACATTTTGAAGAAAGGATCGCTGTCCTATTGCTATCATTTCTGGTATTGTATTTCATTGCCGTTCGAGCTAATAAAAGAGAAACTTAAATTCAGTGGGATTTGAACTCACAAAGTAAACTTACTTTTCTACTTCGCCAACGCAGACGACACTCGCCAGATGTCATTTTCGGGCAGTAAAGGCACCAGCTTGACCTTTATCAGTGAGAGACGAGTAAGAGACTCATCGTTTCTACTCCTTGTTATTCAAACCGGTGAAAGATAACACCTCACTTTGGTCCCTGCGGTAAATCTTCTCTGCCCATTGATACATATGTAAAGGCACTGAGAGCCAAGCCATTATTGAAGAATTACGCCTTATGAGACATGATTTTACGTCGTAGATGATGGTGAGGTGATTAGTTGCTGTAGTGCCACAAATGCAATGATTATATTTTCTGTTAATGTTGCTAATTGTTTTTGCTATTCACCGATATTCTGTTGTCGGTATTATTAATCTCGCCTCTTCTGACGTGATTGCTGCTAACATTATAACAATTGCCGCCGTCACTGATGTTGCTTCTCATGTTTTCTATTCGTGATATCATAGTGATGCTGTTGTTTTTGATGCTGCTTCTGTTGCATTTTTCGTTATATTGACAAGTGGACCGTCTCGAAAGATTATCTCACCTCCTAGTTTCAATAATTCCTTGGGTGAACTGCAACAGCTGTCACTCACGATGTAGGAGAAAGGCACATATTTCGAACTGTGCCCATTCCTCGTTTCTGTAGATTTACACTCTCAATCTTAAACTTGTTTTCAAAATAGAATATTTATTTGAAGCTTCTTCAATGGGCATAAACTCCTCTTCTATTGTTAAAAAATAAAATGTCTTATCTGAGAGATGCTTTAATACTTCTCCAATACTTCTGCAATATGTGCTCTTTTGTGTATATATTGTTAAAATAAAAGAATTTTGGGTGGAATAGTCTCACCAGTGATGTTCAAATGTTGATTCCATGAATATATACAAAATAGTAACAACTTACAGGAAGAGACCGTCAGAGATTCGGCAACGAGTGCCGAATAATGACTGGTAACAATGTCCAGGGGTTATCTGCTGCGTAGCTTTAGAAGGAAATGAGTGGTGATCCATAGAAAATGAAAATTTGCCCGGAGTTGTTCAGAGTATACCGTGGAAATGGCCATATGTAATGACCAAATCAAATAGAGAGGGTAAACAGACATCACTATTTTGATTAATGGCTGATATAGAAATGGGGACACAATATGTATCGTAGATTAAGAATCAACACGCTTTGAGGCCTTTCTGTTGGAAGAGCAGGCTAAAAAAAGCAAATCTATATTTCTGTTGACATTAAACTGACATCACAAACAACAAAATATACAAAAACAGTAACGCCTACAAACACGGATAAAACGCGCGGCACCTTTCAAAGTAGCAGATACATAATTAAAAGCAAAAGGAACGACGCCAGTAACCTCGGCAGTAACAGCAGCATCAGAAAAAACAGCGGCGTCAGTAAGAGAAATGCTTGAAACAGCCAGAAGATCAGTTGAAAAACCTTACATAAAACAGGACTCTTTCCTTTCGTGTATTTACAGACTAGCACTAGTTCACAAGACGATGCTGGCATGTTACTCTTTTAACTGGAAGACACTATGTGAATCAATGTCGAGGTGAAAAATGAGATCTCTAATAGGAAGGATATGATACATGGGAAATATCCCCCTCTAAAATGAAAACTGAGACAGACAGTTTTCTGTTAATGCACCGTAAACCAACAAGCGTTAAGACAATTCAAAACCAACCTGAACCATCATATAACATCAACCGACACAACCACACACAATTGTAAACAAAACAAAAGCAGAAGGAAAAGAAAGTGAAATGAGGGAAGGACACGGGTATAAAACATACGACAAATCATACAAAGAAACACCATTTTCATCAACATCAGTTTCTGTAGCAAAAGAAAAAAAAAACAGTCTCATGAACTACGCAGGTTCGATTACTACAGACAGATGAGGGCATACATATATCTTATTAAGACACAATCGTACTGTGGACCTAATCGATCTCATCACAGAAGCTACATTTACCTGTACTATTTACTGCCGGTCTTGACGAATAAACACTGAGTATAGTTGCATACGAAGACTTATAAGTAGTGCCCTAATACTTGGTCTGGAACAAAGACCTGTTTCTACAAGAAGTAGAATCTATATTTTCCACTTTCCTAAACCACCATCTTGCAGACAAGTCTGGATAGATTGACATCATAGCCAGAAGAAAGAATATAGCTATTTTCGTGAAGAACCGGCGCATAAACAATTTTTGTTTCACTCAGGGCTGTGATATCAATATTTAATCATAATGTTTCCCTGGATATTATAACTTTTCGTCTATTAAAACTGTTCGATGTTTCTGTTTATTTACACCACATTCTTGTATACGAGGTATTCCATGATGTAATGTTCGGTTTAACTAGTTACTTTCTTCCATACTGTATTTGTTGGCGTTGTTTTCTCACTCAGTTTGCATATGCAAATGAGTCTTAATCTAATGGGACACGAGTGGGGCAAAGCATGTCGATAAATCTTTTCGATCTCCCACTGATGAGAGAAGTAAGCCAGTTATTAAATGTTTGAAAGAAAAACGAAATGTGTAGGGGAAGATGAGGTGGCGATAAGGAAGATGGAAATAGGTGGAGTAAGAGGGGGAATTAGTAGTAGTAGTATTAGAAGAAGAAGAAGAAGAAGAAGAAGAAGAAGAAGAAGAAGAAGAAGAAGAAGAAGAAGAAGAAGAAGAAGAAGAAGAAGAAGAAGAAGAAGGAAAGGAAGAACGAAAAGAAGGAGAAGAAAAAGAAGAATTCTTTGATGTATCAATGGATTCGTATGATGGTGCTGAGAGGTCTCTTTGTATTAAGCACATTAAGGTTCAAGTACCCAACCCACGACGTTGGACTATACCGAGTGGACTTATTGAGTACTTCCCCAAGCTAAGATGGTCACATCCTAGAAACATTTAGGAAACCCTTACCTCTGCATGCAGATAATTAGGCCTGAAAGTCAGAGACGCTGCCAATCCATCTGAAGTCAACTTTGTATACTTCACTAGACCTAAATTTACTTACCATAAGCCCAACAAGAACATTTCCTATATTCACGATCGGTCTTGTTACTCCACCACATAGTATTTAAAAACCAGATAGCTACCATTTGTTACAAATTATCTAATCTCTTTTCCTCTAAGAAATTTTGAAGAAGTCAGACCACTTGTACAATGTATATGTATGTGTGTGTGTATTTTTTGTTTATGTGGTACCCTACCCCCACCCGCCACCGCGTGACGACTGTTCTTGACATGTTTACTTCCCAACAAAATAAGCCTTAAAAATATTGTGCTCGATTCTTTCGGATGAAAATTCTTCAAAGTGGTACCCCGGCATGGCAGCAGCCTAATGACTGAAACAAGTAAACAATAAAAGGTCGAATACATATTTTAATTATTAGCACTCTCAGATTTATAATTGAAATACTATACTGAAGACGTAAGTAAATGAGTAATGTGTTTTACATCTCTTTAATCCAGAAACGCGTACATAGTTAATAAAAGCCGGGTGGATTCGTTATTTTTTCTTGTTGCCTGCATGATTTGGTAGTATTGCTGTCTGGGAGATATATTATGGTAGTAGAATAGTTTTTAACTGCTATTTCTAAATTTCCGTATGTGGTGAAGAAATTTTGCTAAGCCCTAATTATAATTATGCTTATTATTATAAGATATTTGTAGACGTTTACCGATAATGGTTCTTCTAACATACCGAACTACATGGTGAAATTATTAATTATTAATTATAAATTTCACCCTATATCAGTATTGATTAAATATATATGTTTATATATATATATATATATATATATATATATATATATATATATATACATTTATACTTTTAAATGAGTTCTCCACCGATAATGGTGTTTACATACCGAAGGGCTTGGTAAAAAATTATTAATTGTTAATTTATTAATAAATTAATAAATTGATTAACCTTTACCCTTTTAATTGTAATATATATATATATATATATATATATATATATATATATATATATATATATATACATATATATATATCAATATATATATATATATATATATATATATATATATTTATATATATGTATATATATATATATATATATATATATATATATATATATATATATATATATATGTATATATATATATATATATATATATACATATATATATATATACATATACATATACATACATACATGCATGCATACATACATACACACACACACTCACACACACACACACACACACACATACACACACACATATATATATAGGGAGAATTGACAGCAAAAAAGCAAAAGACGAAGAAAGGTGGTTTAGACAACAAACAGATGTATTAGTTTAACGCTCGAGAAATTTTCTTTTAATTACATTTTTTTGAAAATATGTATTTTTCATAATGATCGTTTTTTTTAGGAACCGACACATGTAAAATATCTCTGAAAAAATTATAAATTAAAATTTATCTTATATAGTGCCGTTTCCAAACCTCTTTGTTATAAATATATACCCACTCGTATGCCACCTTCACTTTTTATCGATATATATATATATATATATATATATATATATATAAATGAAGTTAAACGCAGGTGTTGTTCAAATTCATTACTTCCGACACATGTTTCGAAGACAACATTGGTATTTTTCCAAAGGAATAAAATGATGTAATAACACCAACGTTGTCTTCAGAACATGTATCGGAAGTAAGAGAATTCGAATAACACCTGCGTTTAACTCCACTTATTTATTTGTATATATTATACAAAATATTTCACATCAACTCTGAGTTTCTACTTTTACAAGCAGAGTGTTACGTCATTATTACTTGTGTAATATTTTTGCTGCCCTGGTAAATGTTTATATATTTTTCCGTGTTAATCGTAAACAAGGAAAAAATACACACATCCATTTATATATATATATATATATATATATATATATATATATATATATATATATATATATATATATATATATATATATATATATATATATCGATAAAAAGTGAAGGTGACATACGAGTGGGTATATATTTATAACAAAGAGGTTTGGAAACGGCACTATATATATGATAAATTTTAATTTATAATTTTTTCAGAGATATTTTACATGTTTCGGTTCCTGAAAAAAACGATCTTTATGAAAAATACATATTTTCAAAAAAATGTAATTAAAAGAAAATTTCTCCAGCGTTAAACTAATACATCTGTTTGTTGTCTAAACCACCTGTCTTCGTCTTTTGCATTTTTGCTGTCAATTATCCCTATATATATATGTGTGTGTATGTGTGTATGTATATATATATATATATATATATATATATATATATATATATATATATATATATATATATATATATATATATATATATATATATATATAAATAAACATACATATGTGTGTGCGTGGATGTGTGTTTTTATATGCGTGTATATGATTGAAAATGTGATTATGAAGGATACATACTAGTGGGTGAAAAACAAGTTCATATTGACTGTTTCAAATAACATTGCTATATTATTTTGGGAAACATTAAATACGGGTATGTTTTCAGGCCATTTTTTCCGTGCAGATGGCTGAGTCACAAATATGAATTATTACAAATGTTAGAATCATATAAGGCAACATATAATTTGATACACTTTATTTCTGATGAAATAGATATTTGCTAAAATATTTGGATCGATATTAATTTATGTCTACGTCCAAGTAAATATGACTAAGTCTCACGTTTTTGACTTCTCAATGTATCATTTTATGTGTATGCCCCTATTATACTGATACCCATGCATATATATATATATATATAAACACACACACAACCACATATATAGCTGTGTGTACGGTTATATACTAGATTCCTCTTATGCATACTAGACTCCTCGCAATTGGACAGTGTGACATCTGGTCGATTCCAATAATAGTGACGTTGTCACCACCAACACATTATTGTCGCAACTCTTCACGCGGCAAGCTCCTTCTACGTCTTGATGATGATGATGATTATGATGATGATTATGATGATTATGATGATGATGTTGATGATGATGATGATGATGATGATGATGATGATGATGATGATGATGATGATGATGATGCCGGTGGTGTTGGTGTTTGTGATGGTGAGGCTGGTGAGAATGGTGGTAGTGATGATGATGATGATGATGATGATGATGATGATGATGATGATGATGATGATGATGATGATGATGATGATGGTAATGACTATGATGATGACGACGATGTTGCTGATGCTGATGATTATGATGCTGTTGATGATGACGACGACGACAACGACGACGACGACGACGATGATGATGATGATGATGATGATGATGATGATGATGTTTATGATGATGATGATGATGATGATGATGTTGATGTTGTTGATGATGATGATGATGATGATGATGATGATGATGATGATGATGATGATGATGATGTTGATGTTGATGATGCTGATGATGGTGACAATTGCCATCGGCAGTAGCAGCCTTGACTTCTTCGACTTGAAGAAGAATGTAATTTCTATTTTGTTATTCCCCGTCAATTTTCTACATTCCGTTCATCTGCAGTACTCTCCTTTTAACGTTAATGTCGTCATCGACATATTGCTACCACGACAGAATTGCAGACAATATGGCCAAACAATGAGAAGAAAAAGCCAAATTTACCCGAAAACCCAATATTCTGTATTAAATATGGATCGAATAATATGGTAATCTATTTCTACTTATGGATAGAAAAGTGGATGGCTTTTCATGGATACTATGGAAATTGGGTTGGCTCCAGAATAAATTATTTGAGGCTAAAATACAGATACATCATCATCTAATTCAGCTTCACCGTCGTCACCATCATCATGAAAATCATTACGTCGTCGTCTTTATTATCCTCCTCCTCCTCCTCCTCCTTCTCCTCCTCCTCATCCTTCTCCTCCTCCTCCTCCTCCTTCTCCACCTCCTCCTCCTCCTCCTCCTCCTCCTCATCATCTTCTTCATCAACGTTGTTGTTGTCGTCTCTGGGATCATCATCATCATCGTCGTTGTCTCCGCCGTCGTCGTCTCCGCCGTCGTCGTCATCATCATGAACGTCATCAGGGTCGTCCGCGTCTTTCTTATCATCATGATCGCGTGGTCATCATCATCATAATCATCATCGTCATCATCATCGGCATCATCATCATCACCATCGTCATCATCATCGTCATCATCATCCTCATCATCGTCATCATCATCATCAGCATCATCATCATCATCATCATCGTCGTCGTCGTCGTCGTCGTCGTCGTCGTCGTTGTCATCAGCATCATTATAGTTATTATCATCAACATCGCCAGCGTCGTCCTAGTCTTCCTTATTATAATGATGATGATACCTATCATCATCATCGTCATCATCATAATCAATGACCTCCTCATCGTCGTCGTCAGCTTCATAATCGTCATCGTCATCATCATTGTCCTTATCATCGTCATCATCATCATCATCATCATTATAATCAGCACCAGCACCATCGTTGTCGTCGTCATCAACAAGCTCATCATCACTACCATTGCCACACTTTATTATTTCTCAAACTGTATATCACCGTCAATATGTTGATATACAGTGATATTTATTCCATGATATTTATTCACCGTGATGTTTATTCACGTCATTCCAATTCTGTGTCCCTAACACAACGATAGTAATATAGTTATCATTCTAGAAATAAATCTCTACCTTTTGTAGAGTACGATATCCTTTTCAAATATAAGTCTATCACATAATAATCCAAATATCAGGTATACTTTTCGATACGTACCATATTTGTAGCTCATTTTGTTTCAGTGCCACCAAGACTCTCTTTTTGGGAAAATATAGAGCAGAAACACCATGCAAATATACATATGTACATACATACTCTCATATGCTAATAGACACACACATACACATAATCATACGCATGCACACACACATATTAGCACACACTCACACACAAAGCACAGACACACAGAAAAGCATATACATATATGTATATGCTATGATGCTAAACAGCATCCGATGGCCAGGTTCATGAGTTTTGCAGTTGATGAGTGTGGACTCACCCTTTAATTGACGTTCCTCTTAGGTCTGTAAGGCGGCGAGCCTTTCATCTTTTCAGTGTCGATAGATTATGTCCCAGTTGTGTACTGCGGGTGGATCGGGTGGCCCCTCACCCAAAATGTCCAGCCTTGTGCCTAATATAGAAAAGATTACTGCTAGGTCTGTCTGATCCAGAATGACACTACCTGTTAGAGTCTTTTCTATGAGTTAAATAGTTTTCCCAGTAGCAGAGAAGAACCGTGTTATTTTTCACGAAACCCCGAGGAAGGCAACACTCCTAGGTTAGCGGTAGATATATGCACTCATGCGAAGATGAAAGTAAATCAGTATAATCAAGCTGAATGCGAGACAGCTATCACTCGGTATGATGAGAGTGCCATCGTGTATTTTTTGTGTGCGTGTATGTGTGTGTGTATGTATGTGTGAGTGAGCATTCATGTATTTATGTCTGTGTGTATCCATGCGTGTGTTCATGCATGAAGGTTGATATATATATATATATATATATATATATATATATATATAAGATAAACAAGTGTGAAAAGGCTACAGAAGGCTTGTGTTACATGGTTAAAGTATATATTTAAATTATGTCAGAAAAATGTTATAAAATGTTTGGGTATATAAACATTGTATTTGGAGAAATAACTGGTTTCGTGTTGTCTTTTCAAATTTCTCTATCTTATCGTAACATGTCTTCGCTATTTCACTCGTATAAAATATATAACATATGGGATAACTAAGATAATTAAACTTCTTCACCATTTATAGTATGCCTCATAGAAAATGAAACAGAATAATTTAGAAAGTTTGAAGGCGTCTTGGGATTGCAGAATATCATTTCTTGTGTAACAGTAGGCAGCCGACGACTGGAGTTGTTCTAGGAGTGACTTTGTTATTATAGAATTTAATAATCTACAAGCTTCGAATTCTTAAGAAGGAAACTAACAGAGAAAGGAACACCGGTAAACACTTCGTCCACCTCAAAATATTTGTTGTCCTTTTCAGTCAATACTTATCAAAATTTTAAAAATCTAAATAAATTATGTACCATCTTTAAACGAGCACATCATATTTAGAATTCCTGTGTCACATTGTAGACTCAAACAAACGTCATACAAGTGTATGCGTAAAGTCTATTTATCTTTTAATTTCTTCCTTCGGGAAACTACCGAATGGAAATAAGTGATGCAAAATAACTAAGAATAGCACGTTAAAGAAAAGGAAGTGAAAGTGAACGGTAAATTTAATAAAAGCTAAATTATAGTTATTCTGTGTATGCTATATTTCTTGACATTACACATAGTGAGAACAGTATACTTCCAAATATACCCGTTATATGAAGCGTGACACTAGTTAACTTCTTATTTTTGTGCCTAATTATTAATTCACAACGAAGACGTACACTGATAAAAAATATAAAAACGATAAGAACTGTGTCTTGTCGTTATGATATATTCAACAGTCGCAGATATTTCTGCCTTCGAGAACATTGATCATATCAAATTAGGACAGAAATCTCATTCACGATCAACCCTCGACAACATAATCATAATCACTGCTGATAAAATTTATGAAGCAGACTAAGTGATAAGTTTAACAAAAGAGGACGTAAGTGATATACTCAACAGGCAGAGTCAGAAACTACTGAACCGTCTAATATATAAGTGATACAGAGAGAAAGAAATCTCGAAAAGTAGAAGACGTTTACGTCAAATGAGATTATATAAGCTGCAAACAAAAGACAGAAAGTATACTAGATTGACTACTAGCAAACAATATAATCTTAAACAAACTAAGAAATGAGGTATCTCAAAACATCATTTAGATGAACTGCGGCAGAGTCGGATAATGGAAGATACTTTAATTACCGAAGAGAATATATGACGGCAATAATCTTAGAGAACTTTATAATAAGATAAGATTTGATAAATAATGAACTCTCAGCATAAAGAAATATGGATGGCGTTTCTAGCCTGTTGACTGGAGAGAAAAAAATCAGACATAAAGAATATGCTATACAGCAGACAAATCTCCATCTTCACGTTTCTTTAGGACGAATGGTCGTTTCCAGATTTATCAAGGGACGCGTTTTATATGGTGCGAGTAATTTGGTAATTTATTTCTCCTTATGAAATGAGAAGTGGATGGTTTTTCACGGATACTCTTGAAATTGGGTCGGCTCCATGATGCATTCTTTGAAGCTAAAAAACAAATGCATCATCACATAATTCGCCTTCATCGTTGTCGTCGTCATCGTCATCATCATGAAAATCATCATCACTGTCGTCGTTGACGTCCTTGTTTTTCTTATCAGAATCTTCATCATCATCATCATCATCATCATGATCATGATCATGATGGTTATCATCAACACCATCAGGGTCAGCCTCGTCATTCTTATCATTATGATCATCATCGTCATCATCATCAACATCGTCATCTTCAGTAGCAGCAGCAGCACCTTCAATATCATCATCAAAATACAACTTCATATGGATTGTCACTCTTTTTATTTTTACTTGTTTCAGTCATTTCACTATGACCATGCTGGAGCACCGCCTTTAGTCGAGCAAATCGACCTCAGGACTTACTCTTTGGATGCCTAGTACTTATTCTATCGGTATCTTTTGCCGAACCGCTAAGTTACGGGGACATAAACACTCCAGCATCGGTTGTCAAGCGATGCTGGGGGGACAAACATACACACACACACACACACACACACACACACACACACAAATATATATATATATATATATATATATATATATATATATATATATATATATATATATATATATATATACGACAGGCTTCTTTCAGCTTCTGTCTACCAAATCCACTCACAAGGCTTTGGTCGGCCCGAGGCTATAGTAGAAGACACTTGCCCAAGGTGCCACGCAGTGGGAATGAACCTGGAGCCATGTGGTTGGTAAGCAAGCTACTTACCACACAGCTACTCCTGCCTAATGTTGGCCATTTTTTTCCTTCCGTCTTGGACTTTCCTCTCTCTCCCCTGTTTCTCAAGAAGTTCTTTGCTGGAAACCTAAAACCCTCATTCTTTTCTTCATCGAGCGTCTATTAAGACTTTGTATGTAACACATAATTGCGTTGTTGTTTTATTCTTGCTAGTGTTCTTTCTTCTTTTTTTTATTAATTATATATGTGTGCGTGTGTATCTGTGCGTACGTGTGAGTGTGTGGGTGTGTGGGTGTGTGCATGTGCGTGTGCGTGTGCGTGGGTTTGTACGTGTGTGTGTGTGTGTGTTTATTCATTTTTTTTGTCTATTAATATTTTTGCTCTAGTTTAGAGGTCCTGAAAGAATTTAATTTTTGCGAAATACCTATATGATTATCATAAGGATGATCATTACAAAGCCACTTATTTCCATGAGCAGAATCTCGACAATAACCTCGAGTTCTTTAGTAATAAGAGATTGGATGTTATTTGCCGGAAATATCTGTGCGTATTTTTATCCATGCTTAATTTATATTCACACTAGTGAAAATATATGCATTATTTATAGTATACCCTTTTGTTTCGAATACAGCTGAAATACGCTCTACACTAAAATACACACTGCGGTTAGTAATATTTAGATTACAGAAATATTTAAGCTGTGCTCCAGCATGGCCGCTCATGAATAATTGAAATCAGCAACAGAATAAGTGAAGGAAACAACATTGCAAAATTGATTTCAGTTGTCTGAATATTTCCGTATATTCTCCACTCTCAATTCTCTTCTATTATGCCTTTGCTTTAACCCACATTGTGGGCAATTTTTCTTTTACGTCTTGGATGTGTACCGATGACCAATCGTCTATGTCCTTTACAGGCTCTTCTAAGTCAGTGAGATTGCTGCTAGTAATGTACCACTTCAAGTTGTATATATCAACACTTGCCTAAAATACGAGAACTTGGACAGAATTGCAGAGTCCGTTCTCGGAAGGGTGAACAAGGTATTCCAGATAATGTAGACCTGGAAGGTTGGTCATAACAAGGGGATGGATAGGAGGAGGAGATATTTATGAAGAGGTTATGAAACAGCTTCCATCATGAAGAGAATAGTACAGATGTAGCGTAGAAAAAGCGGAGTGAGTTTATAAATTATTTGCCTGCCAGATTCTGGAATGTGTTTGTTAGTGACTTAATGCTAATCAAGAAATTGGCTATTTTCTGAATGCGACCTCTTTATTCTGTGTGTAGCACCATAAGGGATATGAGAGCAATGTTCAAATGTAAATTTCGTTTGTGCTTCTTCGAATAACCCATAAAAGGGAGTGAATATACGACGGCTGGTAAATAAACTCTTACAATTTTACTTTCGGTTTCAACAAAGCTGTACTGGGAAAGGCGTGTGCTTTGTCTTGAACCTTTATTCATTCTCCCGAAATGGGCGATATTATAAAGTAGAAGAGATTTATTTTTAAATATACTGCAATAAAATGGCAAAAAGCGAGAAGACCACAATAAATGTAATTATATATAGCGTCATCTAATTCTTACATCTATTTGATTAAAGTTTCTCAATCTATTCATAGATACAATGACCTTATAGACAAATAGATTATTTCTCCGCTTTCAAAATATTCCTCATTCACTCCAGCTCGTTTACCGCCTCGGCTGCCATACGTTTACGTCTAACCACTTTCATTTTTTTTTTTTTTAGACATTTATCTTTATTCTCGTCTTCAATTCTTGAAAGAGTTTCATATGAGAAATTTGATAAAAATTCATTATGAATGTTGTCTTATTTCACTGTAGATTGTCTTGATCAGAAATAGTAAAACTTTTGTTATGACAAAATGAGACAAATATATAAGGAAATAATAACCTAATATAAATACACATAATATATATATATATATATATATATATATATATATATATATATATATATATATATATATATATGTGTGTGTATGTGCATATATATGTATGTATGTATATATTTTATATATATTTTATATATATTTTATATATATACACATGCATATATATACACACATATATCATATATTTATGCATATACACAGATACGGACGTACATGTGCATATGTACATGAGTATATGAATATATGTATACATATATGTGTATGTGTGTGTATAAATATATACACATATACATGTATATATATATATATGTATACTTCTAAATCTATACCTATATTATACATATATACGTATATATCTATAGTTATACACACACACATACACACGCACACACACACACACACACACACACACACACACACACACACACACACACACACATATACAAACATATTGTCAGCGCATGATTGTTCGGATGTAATTATGTATAAGAAACACGCGAATAAGCAAGAATTTATAAATAAATATGATGATGGCGATATGAAATAAATGTAATTCAGATTTATATATCTTTGTTGGAATTTAAATTTCTCTCTTTAACTTTGCGAAATGGAAGATCTATAGATTTCAAGTTGAATGTCATTATTGGCTATCATCAAAATATACAGAATAACATACAGTAACAATTTTATTACTACATCTTAAATTGCCTTCTATAAAATAAGAAAAAATAAAGAATTGTATGATAAATACAAATAACATTGTTATACTACGACACAAATCGTTCTCAAATTGCATTATGCAGAGATAAATGTTGGCAATAAAATAGAAGTAATATTTTTCTACTAACAATCTGCAGATAAATATTCTAACATTATTTGTTTATTCTACTTTCCGGTGCAATTTGATATAATCTCCGTGGTTTAGGTAATCGCATTATTAATTTTTATCTATATTATATCTTTCTTTATATAGCATATTTTATTTGAGAAATGTGGATTTCTTTATTTTCATCGGTGTTTAATGTAATACGCTCTAACAGATTTAACAATTATTTGCAGTGAAATGTGGATTAAACATCAGATATAGCTTTTGTCGAAGTACATATCTCTAATGAACCTGGGATTTCACTTCGAGGGTTTGTTACTATTGTTTCCATTATATAATTGCTTCTATCGGATATATTTATTAACCAATATGGCTTCCAGCTAGTTATGGAATTGATTTCATTTCAGAACATATTACATTTAGCTTTATACTTCAACAAATTACTTTGATCTAATCTGTTAACTCTCAGAGCACCACGATTACAAATGCTGAGGGCTGATTGCATTACTTTTATCACCAGTTTCAACTTTTAACTGATGTTACATGTCAACCAGATACTTATGATATGTTATCCTCAACAGATAATCCATTTCTGACAAGTGTTGTTGAAAGCGATGGGCAAATATGTTCGATATTAGCAAATGTTTTATAGTACATAGAAGCGACTTCTCTTTAACTATCTAGCCACCGCTTGTCTAAATTCCCTGTAGCTTTCTGAATAATTTGCCTGATTACTTACCTAAACATTGATGTACTATGAAGTGCATGGTTAGTCCACACATCAAATGTCAGAGATGAGTAGAGAATTGGTGTCATAACCTCTAGCAATCACACTTTAAATACGAATATATGTTCTCCATTTCATTTCGTTAATTACATTCACTTCAGGAAAAATGAAATGCCTACTAACATTGCTGCTCGCTGGGAAGGACGAATACATCAAATAGAATTGCGAAAAATTATTCTGAATATGATATTCTTATGAATACAGTTTTCTATAAGTTATAGAGCACTTTCATATTTTCAAGATGCTTGAAGATTTCCAGACTATTAACTTCAGTAAATCAATATATACTACATAGGTTTCAGTGCAGTTTTCCGGTAGTCTCTAAAATACAATTAGGTATGTAACAATAAAAATAAATAGAAAACAAGACGCATTATATGCTCGCTGGAGGACGTTAGAGATCATAATGCATAACGTATTTCTCAATACACTATAGAAAACGATGTACCAAGGTTTGAATATATTTTATCCTGTCTGCACTCGATCAAGACTTAGTAAAGGTCAAAAGTATAATTGCAAGATCAATAACAGTAATATCATTTGAACTGGTAATGTGTACTTTTAACGAGAGTTTTGTAACATTTCAACTACGTATGTGTTTTGTGTTATCGGTATATCATATTATATAAAATAGGAAAGTTAAAATCTCAAGGTTTAAGGTATTTCTCCAAAACTGAGTTATTGTTGGTATCTATCTCTAAAGGATTCAAAGCTTGACTGTCTCATGACCATGTTTTAGATTCTAATATATTTCAAATATTGATTAAACTATGATTTTGGGAGAATTTCCGCATTTATCCTAGGGCGAAATTGTCTTCTTTGTACATTCAAATATCTGTTTTACACTTCTGCGGAAATTTTGGAAATCATTAGTTTGGTATTGCTTTTGTAGAATTTATTGCTTTGGTCTTCTTCTCACCTTACGCGCACGTGCCTGTATATATATATATATATATATATATATATATATATATATATATATATATATATATATATATATAT
>NC_142946.1:19700341-19705341 GCF_046866305.1 Octopus bimaculoides | reverse complement strand
ATCGCTGTTTTCCATCCGTTAAGAGCTTTTTCTATAATGGTATATCTCATGATATATGCAAACATGAATCATATAAGTATATATATATATATATATATATATATATGTATACCACACACATATATTCATCTATAAGTACATACCTATGGTAATATATATATATATATATATATATATATATATATATATATATATATATATATATATATATATATATATATATATATATATATATATATGTATATAAGTATACGTGTATGCTGTATGATATTCGTACATCATTCATCGATGTATGTGTGTGTGTGTGTGCTTATAGAATGATATTTTGTGTTTGTGTATTCTTTTGTGTATATACTACAATTAAGGTGAATGGGCTGTACTATGTGCTGACCTCATGTATTTATAGCGAAAGTAATTCAATGACCGGTTTAAATTCCAAATTAAATCATTGATATGAAGGAATGGCTTCATAAATAAACAACTGGCTAGCTTGTATATCTAACACGAGACAAAATCACACACACATACAAACATTCATCGTGCACTTAAAACAATATTCGTAGGACATTAAATCCGATACCATCTATTCAAAGGGCGCAGCAGCTATTACATTGAACCCCTAAAGGAAATGTATTAGTTTACAAAATGAGAGCCAGTACTGAGTGGATTGCATTATAATTGTGATTTCCCCGTAGATTTATAATGTTCCTACTGCACGTTATACCTTTCCTTTCATCTATTCACGATGATGTTTTTGTATGTGAAGAGAAGTATAGTGAATAGCAATGACAATATCTGCGTAACATTCAAATAGAAAACATGTCAGTTAAAATTGCTTTCCTCGGCAAGAGCAACTGACGCTAAATAGACTCTGAACAGAATTAATACATATTACGCATAGCCAAATAGGACTGTATACGACATATAGTTCATTGATGTAATACTTTCGACTCTGAAAAGTAGAAAACGTAATTTCTTTTCCAAGAGAGAAGTAAGGGTGCAATCCATTGCCACACATCCAATACTAATTAAACACCTGATGAATCAGAGGAAAATGGATTTCAAATGTCGGTATTCGGTAAATAACTTCAGCTCGGAGAATTGAATCAAACTACTTCATTTCCGGTTTTGATATTTTGCAATATTCTTGTGCTAAAGAAAAAGAAATTCAGGAAGAGATTATTGCGTTGTAGTATAAGAAAACATCAGTAGGCTAGTAGGTGTTTATAATGCTTTAAAAACATAAACTATGTTAGCGGTGTCTAGGAACTAAACTCCTCTCTCTGATTTCGAATGACTGTAGCCGAAGTCGACATCCTTTCCATTCTTGGAGAGTTGATAATATTATTATCATTTGAATATTTGTAGTGTTAGAATAGTTTGTCTATTCTCCAAACGATTATACTAATATAGCTACGTAAGTATTGATGTATACCGCTTTTCATAGACGTATCAAGAAGTTCACGATATGTAACCGTCTATGTTCACAAAGCCCAAGTCCGGATGTACTTACGTGAGACCTAACTTCAAGAATTGCATTCGAAAGATTGTGTGGTGCATGTGGAAAATATGGAAGAATTCAAAAAGGAGAAAACACATTAACTAGGAACGGCTAATAGACTTCTTGGTAAATCGGATCTCTGAGACGAGATAAAGACTTATTTTCTTTAAAGATTGTAATAATCAGAGTCTACATTATTCATATTTTCTTCAATATTGACATTGCATTCCTATATATTATCCCTACTTTTTTACGCGTCTGTTTGGCTTCAGGCCAAAATTTCTTTACGATAGGAAGTTAGTGCTTTCAAAGTTGTAACCTACTCTTATATGCTGGTGTTCTGGAGAAAATTAGCGAAGGGATAACAGAAATACATCTTGATACATAATTCATTATACAGATGGTTTGCGGTGTTAGTGTCTTTAACTATATATATATATATATATATATATATATATATATATATATATATATATATATATATATATATATATATATATATATATATATATATATATATATATGTGTGTGTGTGTGTGTGTGTGTGTGTGTCTGTATATATATATACATATATATATATATATATATATATATATATATATATATATATATATTGTGCGGTGAATAATTTATCGTCTATATTACGCAAAAAAGGAAGATAACACTGACATCTCATTTGAAAGGATATATTTACCAAAACTACATAGAGATATTTTCAAAGTCTAAAAAGTAAAGTTATTTACAAAATTACCATTGGCCTCTACCACGGCCTCCAAACGACTTCGGAATCACCTGCCACTCTTCTGGACGGTCTCTTTGTTTATGTTGGTGAATGCTGTCATAATCCTTGCCTTCAGTTCATCTTTGGTGTTACAAGGAGTTTTGTTAGTCTCTCGCTCAACTGCGCCCCACACATAATGATCAAGAGGGTTGCAGTCAGGGGGAATTAGGTACGGTGATGTTAGGGGTACTGTGATCGAAGACAGGTTCTTCAAGCAACCACCGTCTTGACCCAGGACGGTTGTAACACCTTCAGGAAGTTGATATAGCCCTCTGTGATGAATCTGAGGTCGCATGGATGGATGAATGGAGGCATCAGTACTGATCACTCCAAACCCAATGATGTTGACTGGATGATCGATTTTTCTCACTCTCGGTACATGTTTTGGGGATACGGCAAGGCAACGGTTGTTCTGAGTATTCACCATCTGATCTTGGCAGAGATTTTTCTCAGCTGAGAAAAACCAATGCATGATCACTTGAAGGAGATGCTTGAATTTGATCAAATGCATTATGGCGTGGGCTTTCCAAGTGGTCTTGATGGTTTAGGATAGAAATTGGCACTTTCTCATCTTGTTTGAGTAATACCGAATGTCGTCATGTACTACCTGCCTGATACGAAACTCAAACATACCCATGTCCCTGATTGATTTGGAAGGATCGTTGTCTTGATCGCACCAACAAATTCAGGAGATCTTTTCTTATCAGAAGTATCAGAGAGAGGTTTCCGAGCTGCTGTACATTCGTGATCACCATTTGACTTATCCATCCTTTTCCGAATTCTCTGCACTTTACTCAGATTGGCACTCATACATTTTGAAATGTTCGTACTGGAGCATCCGGTGCGAATGCCAAGCAGTACAGCATACCGTATCCACATTTCTGGCAGAGTGAATTGCAGGTTTTTGCTCTTTTTCTCACGGGCGGTGCACAACTACCCGTACTATAATATGTAGTCGACAAAATCGAAATCAAATATGCGCATGGGCGAAATAAAAGATAGAAAATGGCAACAGTTAACCAATCGCTCTCTGTATACACACACACACAAATCGCACATACATACACATACACATGTATATATAATGTCTGTTTATATATAAAAATTCTTGGGCCTGTATATATGCACTTACACATTGATATAGTGTTACACTTATATACGTCTATCTATCTATCTATCTATCTATCTATCTATCTATCTATCTATCTATCTAGCGAAATATATATATATATATATATATATATATATATATATATATATATATATATATATATATATATATATATATATATATATATATAATTGCAGCGTGGAGGAGTTTATAAGCCATTTAAAATAACACACAAAGGCCGTCAGATTCACTTCAACATTTAAATTTAATTTGTCAAAATATTTTCGTCACTTTGAGACCGCGAGCTGTTCACTGACAAAATTGTGTTATTTTAAATGGCTTATAAACACCTTCCACGCTGCAATTGTTTTCCTTCCAGCACACGATCTCAGATCAGGTCACTTGCTATGCAAGTACACCTCCGTAATATATATATATATATATATATATATATATATATATATATATATACATAAATATATGCGTATAAATATTTACATATATATATTCACACACACACACACACACACACACACACACACACACACACACACATATATATATATATATATGCATATCTATAAAATAAACACCTAAAGATGGAGATGTTTGGCGCATGTTGTGATGGTTGATTCCGAGTGTTGCAGAAAGATTTCTGTCGTAACATATTTTAATAGTGCCATTTGACTGGAGGCATCTGATCCCATAGATGAGATGCTGTGTAGCACGCAGGTGGAAAGGAACTAGATACTGAATGTTAGGCAGCTGAATGCTATACTTATGCTTAGAGCAACTATCCTTTTGCAGAATCTTATTACACTGAGAACTGACTATTAAGGGATGTACTGTAAGTAGATCTGATTATTGTCACTATGGGAACGAACGAAAGAGAGGGAGAGAGAGACATACAGACAGACAGACAGACAGACAGAGGGATAGAGCGAGAGCGAGAGAGAAAGAGTGAGTAGGTGAGAGAGAAAGTCAAAAACAAACATGTTATAATAAAACTTCAATATACGGATTATCGGGTTTGAATTGGTTGTGTTAAATAAGGGTATAATAGGGCGGTATTTGTTGTCCCAGACAGACGTTACATTATCTCAAAACAGGATACTCTAAAACATGTTTCCAAATCTCCGGTTATATCCATATAAAAAGCAAGTGATGGAATTGTGTGTTCAGAGCTATGATGGTTAAGCAAAATAGCTGAGATGTTTGAGAGAAATGGTATACATGCTCGTAATGATAGCACTTTACGTCTCATAGACCAAGAAATTTATCAGAATTAGTTGCAGAAATATTAAGGAATAATCTTTCGACTGATTTCATTAAAAAATATAGACTATAATAGCCCTAAGAAATGTATGTAATAAAACTTCCATTTATTTGACAGCAGCTTGGCTAAAGCAATGCCCAGAAGGATTTCTTGGAACAAATCGACCCCAATATTTGTTTTAATTTTAAAGCCAAATTCTTATTTTATCACTGTTTTGTCGAACCGCTAAAGTTACGCGTAAGTAAACAAAGCAAAAGCGCTCGTCAAGCTGTAGAACGGAACAAGCACAAATGCAAGGACACAGACGCAAAAAATATATGAATATATGTAT
>NC_142946.1:19665341-19697841 GCF_046866305.1 Octopus bimaculoides | reverse complement strand
GTACGCTAGATGTATAGAGACGGATAAATAGAGATAGATAGAGGAAGATCGCAGTACGTTTGCAGAGAAAACGTTCGGATGTAGGATGTACCAGACTGGCTATGTTTGGAAAATATTTAGAGGCATATCATTCTCACACGTTAATATATTTCTATCTCCACACTCAATTGTCCACATAACCGTTGATCGTACGCATGAAGCTCTCCTAAATCTTCATCCTAAGGTCCATACAATACTTCCCGCAATAGTATAGACATGTGCTAAAGGCTTGAAAAAAGAAAGTGCATGATCAGATTGATTTCACTCTATATCTTACATCTTCAAACAGATTGGGGCCAGTGAGTTGCTCTCTTCTTTCTTATCACAGTAAAAATACATTTGGTTTCGCGTATACCTTTGTTTCAAGTCGGAATTCTTGCCTAAAATAGATGTTTATTTTCCATCCGACAATTTTTCAATCTCTATCATTGTCGCCTCCTCACTCCCTCTCCTTGTTTCCAGACATTGCCTCGCATATCCAACACTATCATTTTCTACGGCAACCACCACCGCCAATATCACATTAGCAATTCACTCACCCGCACCTCCAGCAATTGAAGTTACTGCATTTTCTGCATTCACTCATTCAACGTACATTGGTCAAACTGGCCAGGTAATCGCCGAAGTTCTCAGAGTCAGCAGCCTCTCGTTTTTTTTTTCCTGTCTCCATTTGTTTTATTTCTTTGTTTACTGTTAATGACGTAGGTTTGAAAAGTCACAGATTTCTTCCGTCAAAGTAATAGACCTTGTATGTTGTTAACATCTTAAAAGTCTCTCTCTTTCTCTCTCTCTCTCTCTCTCTCTCTCTCTCTATATATATATATATATATATATATATATATATATATATATATATATATATATATTTATACACACACACAGAGGCACAGACATATATTTATAAACAATTATATATAAATGTAGATGCGTATGTATATATATGGGAAGGTTTGGAGGTGATGTACAGAAATTATATATCAGAAAAAAATACTCACATATCTGGATGGTATATATATATATATATATATATATATATATATATATATATATATATATATACGCGTTCATACATACACACAGATTTCTGTCACTCTCTAGCTCTATCTTTCCTTCTCTCTCTCTCTCTCTCTCTCTCTCTCTCTCTCTCTCTCTCTATCTATCTATCCATATATTTATAAATATAATTAAGGGATCAGCAAATATTTACTGATCCCTTAATTATAGTTATAAATATATATGAGCTTTTAAATAAGTTCTCCACCAATAATGGTGCTTTCATACCGATGGGCTTGGTAAAAATTATTAATAGTTAATTGATTTATTAATTAATAAATTGATAATCCTTTACCCTTTTAATTTGTAATATCTATCCATATATATATATATATATATATATATATATATATATATATATATTTATATATACGTTTTTATTTCGATATATGTGTACTCAGTCGATAATCTAGATTACCGAAGCATAGTATAAGCATGCTATATGATTGAGAGTTGTCCCCGGAACATTTTTTAAGATTTAACATAAATCTAGTTTGTTAATTAATGACCTTTGAATTGCAGTCATAATCCATCGAAATGGCCTCTAAACAATTTATGTCACTAGGTACGCGCTGACAATGGAGTTTGGGTGCGAATAATTTTTCTACATGTCACGGTGGAGGGTATACGCTGGTATATTGAAATTGTGATATTGAAGGAATAGGATGAAATATCAAAGAAATGTGCAGAAATTATTCGGAAACTATAAAAAAAAAAAACAACCCAAAACACCTGAAAAACAAACATAGCAAACATTTAATCATCAGAATTTCTTAACACCCTTTAAAAAATAGAAGTTAGAATTGTTATTGCCTAACCGATATTCATTCGATTCTTGGATTGAGATATATATTTATAGAATGATGACTGAGGAAACGACGATGTGAATAGGAATATCAATAAAATAATTTTATTTTATAATGTAAAGACTATGAGAATATGAAAAAAACTATGTCTGTGGGATAATTATATTTGTGATTTGGTTTAAATTCTCTATTTTCTATTTCTGCCAATGAGATTGAAAAGAAAAAAAAAAATCTATTGGAATACGAAGCAGAATAAAGAATTAAAATTAATCTGTATTATTAAATCTATTTTTTTCAATATTCCCGAAGATTCAGAAAATATGATTCCACCACGAGTAACGTGTATAATTAAGCATATATTTGCATATATATTCCCAAGTAAACACAAAGCTACATCTTTATACACATACTTATAGATGGTACACTTTTAATCGCTGTCGCATACATATGCGTATAGGCACGTAAGTACATATGCGTATACTTTCATGCATACACGTACGTTAAATATGTATACATTCATGCATACAAGTACGTTAAATATGTATATAGGTAATAATATATGTTTATATTGAAATCAATATCAAAACATGCACCTACACATATAGAGTTTATACATAGAAACATATATCTATATATATACATATGCGTCTCTGTGTGTGCGTGTGTGCATATGTACGCATATAAACAAATACACACACATATATATATATACACATATATACGACGGGCTTCTTTCAGTTTCCGTCTAACAAATCCAATCACAAGACTTTGGGAGGTCCGAATCTATAGTCAAAGACACTCGCAGATGTTGCAACGCAGTGGGACTAAACCCGGAACCATGAGGTGCGTCAGGAAGCTACTTACCACACAGCCACTCCTAGTCACACACATATATATATATATATATATATATATATATATATATATATATATATATATATATATATATATATATAAATCTGCGTGTGTGTATGTATACACACACACACACATATATATATATATATATATATATATATATATAGATATACAGAGGGAGATAGAGAGAAATGGATGGGTGTACAGGTAAATATACATTCATTCATATATATATATATATATATATATATATATATATATATATATATAAGGATAAGATCGATATTTAATCATCGATTTTATCAAGTGACCAGCATGGGAATAAAAACCATCAAAGGTAACAATTATTTTAAATTATAATTTAGGTTATGTATGAGATAACAACACGCTGGAAATAGCAGCCAAATGTTGGCTCAAACCACAATAAAATGTTCATACAGTACACAGGAGCGAACACGAAGAAAACAAAATAAACTAGCAAAAAATTGCCGGATAATTCCAGATCCTGGTTTTCTGGCTTTGCATTAGAAATGCATTCCCTCATGAGGGGTCAATTGACGTCTGGTGGAATTGTCCTATGGTGGTGTGGGTAATTGTCCTGATACGCATTCGGTACATTGTATGAACACGCCTGGAATAATAACGATTTCAAGAAAAAGGCCGTGGTCTGTGTATTCTGTTGGGATCACTCTCTTGCCTTACGCAGAGTACTGCAACATCTACAAGCATCACCTCAATATTAACTGGAATGACTTTGTCTCTAATACCGAGGTCCAGGACTGTCGAAATTTCTCAGAGTTGAAGCAATTCTTCTATAGACAGCAACACTGCAGGGAAGGACACGTCACCTGGATGGAGACCCATCCAGTTCCGAAATTATACCATACGGCGAACTCTCATCTAGTTAACGTGACAATGGAGCATCAAAGAAGTGGTACAAGGAATCCTTGAAGCAATCTCGTAGTTGCTTTCACAATAAATATCACCACTGCTCTGTACCGGCTGCAAAATCTGGCTTTTGATTGTTTACCGAGCAACAGTCTCCTTTAAAGGTACACGCTGGAGCATCCATGCAAACAAGGGAGACGTCAGAGGAAAACCGACACTACAACTAAACCTGATCATCTCATCTTCCCATTTGGCCTCAGCTGTCGTACTTGTTTTTTCCCAATCAGACACGTGAGACCTGAGCATGTCTGCAGCAGACGTGGACTGCCCGCTCTGTAAATTTTGCTCGCGAAGATATATGTAAATATACAAGCATGCTCAGCCCTACACGTGCACACATACGGTAAATATCTACAAATTATCAAAATTAACATTTCATCTACAACGTTTCACCTACGGTGTATTCTGATTTCTTTATGCTTGTAGTTCATACGACCTTAAATAAATGACGGGAATTGTCAACTACATTATTAATGAAATAGGTTTATGTTTCGTGTACGTTTTATTTCCCCCCAGTCACATTAGAGTATTAGTTAATTTGTATAAATATTCAGACTGTATTTTCCAGCCATAAAATATATTTAAATGAATAATGTATAATTTATATTTCCATAAGTGAACATAAAATCTAAATATTAAGAATACATACGTATTTGATTACCATAAATCTGAAACTACATACATATTGACAATATATGTGCAATAGTAAAAAATAATACATATTCAAGATAAATTCCCAATGTTTTATAAAGTATATCATTCAGGTAAACCATAAATTCATTTGTTATTAATAGGATATGAATTTCTCACTAACACGAGAAGAGTTTGCGCTTATGACCTTTTTTTTCAGACAGAAATTCATAAATTAATGTAAGGGAAGACGCATGGGAATATTCTAATAAAAATACATTGTGAAACTTACAACTAAATCACACCACAAATGCATTGATAGCGATTTTCGATAAGGTTGGAAGAATTATAAAAGAGTAATGTATGTAGAAATATGAGACATCTAGGTCTGTGCTAGATACAACCAAACAACAAAGATGATTTATGCGCGTACTGATTACTAACCATTCCGTGCAGGCTGTAGACCTCGTTCTGACACAAAAGACAAAAACGTAGTACCATGCAGTCTTTAAATATCAGGTTACCAACCCTAAGCGTAGCGATTGTAAAATCGCTCCCAGAATCGCTGCATGTGGCAATTGAGCGAACAAGGCGGCCGAAATTGTGGAGGGAGCAACCGAAGGATCTCTGAGGTAAAGTTACTTGAGAGTGTAGGTAGGCCGGAGGTCAAGGAAGCTCCCCAGAGACAGTGAGGAAGAAATATGTATGCATGGTTGGTTGGATGGAAAGGTGGATGTACCGATATATGTTGGTGTGAATGTACGTCGCTCTCTCGCTCTTTCTCTCTCTTTCTCGCTCTCTCTATTTCTCTCTCTCTTTCTCTCTCTCTCTCTCTCTCTCTTTCCCTCTATCTCTTTCTCTCTCTCTCTCTTTCTCTCTCTCTCTCTTTCTCTCTCTCTCTCTTTCTCTCTCTCTCTCTTTCTCTCTCAATATATATGTACAAGGACAAACAGATAGACGGTTACGCAGAAACACACCCACACACACACACACACACACACACACACACACACACATACAAAATCACGTATATTTGTTAATTCTTACCAAAAGCAAAACAATGCATTAAGGTCTGAAAGTAAAGGATATTAATAGTTATCGCCTAGCTCACATGGCAGTCCAGGAAAATAGACTGCCGTTCATTAGCCCTAAGAGGCCATCGCCTCCAGCTAGCGCCCCTTATTCTCCTACTTGTGAAGCCATTCACTCGTAAATATCATCACGTACAACATGGACAAAAATTCTTTCTTAAGAAATTACATATTCAAATAAGTAAACCATAATATCATGAATAGCGAAAGCGAAACCGGTCGATATATTAAAAATTATATTAAAAATATGTAAAGTGTGTGTATTTTTCCTTTTTTTAAGTTTCTTATAGATAGTACAACTTACTTCGTGAGGATAATCGAAATTCCTCTTTCTGCTGTTATTATATATATATATATAAAACCCATTAATTTATTAATGAAGTGACAATTTATTTCGCATCAGGTTTTATTCAGTACGACGATCTTTTCGATTCCTCCTGGGACTTGTTGTGCGTCCAGTTGCGTTGCATCGTCCAACTACTTTGCATCGATCAGTGCAATCTGGATGACATCAGGTACAAGCATACATAAATGGAATGAACTGATGAGAGAGTACCGTTAATCTTGTAATAAGTGATGAAACGTTTTAAGCGGTTATATAATTCTCTAAAATTTAACATGCTTACTTATATAAATTATATCAAGTGTTCTCTATGTAGCTCATTCTTTTCATTTGATTTTTGCAACTAGCAAAATTCTGGATATCTGTGAAATATCATGTCAAAAGTTTAGATTTAATAGGCATGTGAATGTCCTCTGTTTGTAAACAAATCTGGAAGTGTTGAGAATGTATTGTGCTTGTGTATCCAATGTGGCCAAATTTGTGTCAGGATTTAAGGATATTCATATTTATATAGAAACTTGTACATTATATTGGTTAACAAAAAGGAAAAATAACATGCACTTCATCCCACCAATTTCTTCCTTTTCGTTTCTCTTTCCTAGAGTCTATTCTGTCAGTTTTCCCGAGTCCTTTTGTTCACTTGCCTACTGGATATATCATACTAAATTTCATTAAACTGTTTTCTCATGCATGACCTTGTAATTTTGTTTTGGCTATTTTGGATTGAATTTCGGTCGTGCATTACCGTGAAGTTTGTCTTGGTTTGACTAGCTTCTTCAACTGTGTATAACTTTCTTCTTATATCGATAAAAGCTTCTACGCATTAAAAATTACTGAGATGTAAAATTGTAAAAACAATTCTAGCAATCTGATAATATAGGGAAAGCAAAAGATGTGGTTAAAAAAATGTTAAGATATAAAATATCAAATGTTCGTGGAAAGAACTATTACATAACCTGTACTGAAGTGACTGAAGAAAAGACAACTCATGCATGGTAAGGATTTCGAGGTCTCAACAAGAATCTAAAATTATTAACTAAATCAAAGGCATATGAAAACAATGACGAGTTGTTTAACTCCAGAACAGGAAACAGGAACCGTAACCCCCAGTCATTTAAAAGATGTAAATTAAGGCAACTTGTCATGTAATGCTGCTTCCAAAATAAACATATATATATATATATATAACAAATATTTTCAAGTTAGCACAATAGAATTCACCATCATCCAACTTGTGCCTGTACGATCGCAAAAATCTGTCACGTTTAAAAGTGACACTTCCAAGATTTACTTTAATTTTAACACTTAGACCAAGATTGTAACAAGAGGCAAAAACATGCAAATCTGTCGTGGGAGAGGGCCTGATTGGCGGGCGATATCCGCTTCGTTAGATGACATACTTCGGTGAAACTGAGCTTCTAGGAGCACAATGTGTAAATATATGCACAAGTGCCCACCCCGCGCTAACTTAGACGCACACTCACACCCACAAGCACACACATATTCTCTGCATTTCTGACAAGTGTTAAGCTTGTAATTGCTTCGAAAGACGGAGAAGCATTGGACGTTTCAAACTGCAAAACAGATTTCTCCGATTAAAACAACTTTTAGTCTTTTACTCAGGCATTGTCTCACGCTTCTCATTTTCTTTATACATGCATACACACAGACATGCGTGTGTGCGTGCGTGCGCACACTCACACATTTACACACACATCAGCTTATGTATCTGTGTGAGCGTTTGAGTGGATTTATTAACGAGTGATGAATAGAAAAAGGACAGAGATAGACTAATGGCGATTCAAGAAAGAGAGGGATACTGCACAAGTGTCCACCAGATAGAATATAGTTCAGTATAATTTAAACTTTTAGTGTTTATTTCGCCCGTAATATAACATTGAGCTAAATACCTCATATGTCATAATAATTCTGTGACAGACACTCTATATTATTTATCGGCTTTATAACAACATCCAGACGAAATGAGAGACACTGCCATTTTGGACGACTCTTTGTAATACAATGATATACTTTCTTTTATCATTGTTTACGCAACAAACGATAAATAAAACTACACATTTCACATATATAGTCTCACATAACCATCCAATTGGGCTGTTCATTGAAAACATTTTAAATATTTTACCGACCAGAATCTGGTGTAATTTTAAACAACCTTGCTTAAACTCAGAATTTCCCATTTCTATATGGTTCTGGTTTAAACTTTGTTCCTCTAGGTTCTGAATAATTCAGTGCCTGCTTTTCCTTAGGAATTAATGAGTATTAGCGAGGCAAAAAGTTAGATAATTTTAAATTATTTTCACTTGAAAGAGGAAGATTATAACATTCAAGTAATATTCATGGTTATAGTATAATATTTAGTAATAGCACCGGATAAATATGCTGGAAATAGTGAATATCATTCATGATGAATACATTTCGTATATTGTTGAATCTAAAAATTACAGCTAGTATTATATACGAAGATTACTAGATTGAATTTAGTATTAGTATTATTATTTTTTTTAATATTACCATTCAAATAACACTATTAATAATACAATTCAATTTCAAATTACTGCAACTATACCACTTGAAACTAATCCGAATGGATTCTGTTAATCTAACACAAATATTAATGAGCATGGTACAACAAGGGAATCGAATGTGACGAGAGAGAACGAACGAAAGAGATATTGTACATGCTGGATGCATTAGAAGTAAGTGCTGACTATACATCCATAAATGCGTCGTTACATAGATTAAATACATACGTATATAAATACATACATACAGACATAAGAACATATTTACATATTTGCCGAACTGGTAAGTTACGGGGACGTAAACACACCAACATCTGTTGTCAAACTTTGGCAGGGGACAAACACAGTCACACAGTATATATATATATATATATATATATATATATATATATATATATATATATATATATATATATATATGCATGTTTGTGTGTGTCTATATATATATATATATATGTGTGTGTGTGTGTGTGTGTGTGTGTGTGTGTGTGTGTTTGTGTGTGTGTGTTTGTGTTTGTGTGTGTGTGCATGTTTGTGTGTGTTTATATATAGGACGGGCTTCTTTCAGCTTCTCTGTACCAAATCCACTCACCATGCTTTGGTCGGTCCGATGCTATAGTAGAAGACACTTGCCGAAGTTACCACGCAGTGGGACTGAACCTAAAACCATGTTGTTGGTAGCAAGCTACTTACCACACAGCCAATCCTGCATTTTTGTGTAGTAAATGTTTACAACTGACTTACATTTGAATTCTACTTCAAAGAACCATGCTCATATATATATAAATATTTATATATACTTGGAAAAGAATGCGTGGCGTTTGATCATATAATAATAAACATGATATATAAATATATGCATATATACATATATATACATGCCTACATATATATATACATATACATGCATATATGAGTACAGGACATCAAGAAAAAAAAACGTTAAACAATGACAAACGAAAACATTGAAAACGGAGCGGAGGGTGAAAGCGGTAACAAGAACAGGACAGTGAGAACAAGGCAGATAAAACAAACGATGAGGATTGTTGAGCCAAGACGATAGAAACATTATTATGAATGCTAGGAAGACGAGCCGTGAGAGGAGCCATGCAAAAGCACGTCTTTCCTTTAGAAATGAAAGAGACAGCGAGGAGAGAGTCAATGAGGAAGAGTGGGAGAGAGACGGAACGGTGAAGGGGAGAAGAGAAGAATAGGGAAAGGTTGGGAGAGAAAAACAGAAAGGATGAAGAACAAGAAAGGGAGAGATAGACAGAGAAGAGATAGTAGAGATATAAGAAGAGTGCGCATCGTAATTATTAATATAAAACGTACTTGGAAAAGGATGCGTGGCGTTTGATCATATAATGATATAAATGATATATAAATATATGCATATATACATATATGTACATACCTACATATATATGTACATATACATGCATATATGGGTACAAGACATAAAAAAACAAAACGTTAAACACAATGAGAAACGAAAACATAAAAACGAAAACAGAAAACGACTTTTATTTCGAACAACTAAAAAAACAAACATAGAAACGAGACATGCAACATAAAGAATATTCCCCTTCCACAGTTGTTCTTGTTGCATCTACTCCGCGTTTCGAAGGTAAGGACAATATGCGACTTCGTTGAAACAGTCCTTCCCCCAAATACGAACCAATTTCTGGCAAATACATTTTTGGCTTATTTACAGAAATGTATAATGACATATTTCCGTCGCGTCCCTGTAGTTTATATGGCTTGAAATTGAAGTTGGGTAAAATATATGAAAGAGTTACTGCAACTTCTGGTGTGTACATTTAATAGAAATATACTTTGTACAGTAAAATGAAGAGGGGTTGCAGCTTTCAAGTAACTATAGCCTGAAGAGTGATGTGTTGTGCCCTGTTGTTCGCTTGCCCTAAATCTACTTTAGCTTTAATACGAAGACATCTTTAATAATAAAATTTATTGCCCAATGGGTTACAGCTTTAAACATATTAAGTAAAGCACGTGCTTTGAATTACTGATCGCAGCTAGAGTCAAAATATGATATAAATTCAAACGAAAATTTCTTTCATACTATGATTTCGGCAATGGCTTATACAAGTAGGCTGTTGATGCTATTCTCTAATCAATGTTTGTTATATATTTATTTAAAAAAGTATGATTTGCATTCGATTCTACATTGTTGAATCGATAAAGAGGTACGCGTTGCATTGTGTTTTTTTCTTTAAATTTAACTAAATTTTATTTTATCAATTTTAAATAGCTTTTAGCCGCTTCCTCTCTATTTTCTCAATATCTGTACCTAACACTTCTCGCCTATCTCCCAACCAAAATTTCACACAGCCAAATAGAATGCAATTTATTGCTTTGTATTCCGTTTCTTTTTTTCTCATCAATATTTCAACATCGACCGAATTAGTTGTTCTATTCTCAGATAATTAAATATGCTGATTAATTTTTAATTTGCTTTTCTTCATTTAGAATTCCATAAAACCACGTTTGAGGGTAGAAGAAGAGGCAATGTGGAAGAATGGTCATTGATTGTCGTTTTGTTTTCTTTATTCATATTTCCGTTTTCTTTCTTTCTTTCTTTCATAGTTAAATAAACCCAATGAAATTAGTTGAATTATTTGAAACACAGCCTAAGGTATTAATCAAGGTAAATTCGCAACACAATTAATATTGAAGAATAAAACAAAGTCGATCGTTTATAACTTAATCAATTGATATGATTTTTAAATTTATTTTTTAACAGTTTTTGATATTAGCTGTGTTACGAATTTCTTTTCCTGAGGTAAACCTTTGGTATTTTTGTTATTCGGTTAAACGAATTTCTTCGAATCTATTTACAAAAATAAAAGCTGTGTTGTGCGTCATTTATTACTTCAATATCACCTACATCTACAATATTTGTATTTGATGTTTTAAAGTGCTCGTCAACGATTGGCTGAGATGGTTAACACCTGTGAGATGCAATGATTCCATATTCTGAAACTAAAATCGAATGTTTAACTTACACGACCCAACTAAAAATAAGTTTGAACGAAGCAAACTTATTTGAAATTTGAAGAATTAATTTACAAAATATATCATTGTCTCAGTCTTTTGTAGAGATATAGTGCTTCGTACCTCTACTTCAAAATTATTCACGGTGATATCACTGTTATATCTTTCCAAAGACAAAATCCCAATATATAATATATCTCTTTGTACTTCTTTCATATTAACTGCATATGACACAAGACCCAAACTGTGATCTTTTCGTATCTATACTATCACTCTTACGTTTAAACTGTACTAAATTGTTATTCCAGTAATTATCACATACTCATTATACATCATTTTACGTGTACCGTGTCCCATTCGTGTACAGAATATTTAATTTAATTAATTATCTCTAGAAGAGAAACAATCTAGAATTCCCTCTTTGTCAACCTCTTTCCCATAGCGGTCAGCGAACTAAAAAGTATAAAATCAAACACTAAGCTCAGCAATCTGGCAGGTTTTTTGGTTTTCTTTAATCAGTAAGCCTCGCATTATTATCAAAATATTCTGAAAACAACCAAAGCAACTTCCGACTCCTGCATTTCTAAATGAGAGCTTGGACACTGGAATGAATTTATATATATACGAGTGCATGTAAATTCAATCGGACGAAAACAGTTCAACATATAACGAATACGAAGTAAACATACACGAATGCGTGGCTGTATACTATGACGTTTGCTTACAATCGCATACAAGCCGGCCAAAGCCTTGGGTTACATTTGGTAGAGGGAAACTGAAAGTTATTCATCATATATACATACATGCATGCATACATGCATAAATGCATGCGTTCATACATAGATACATACATATACACGCATACATACATGCATACATATACGTTTGCGAGTGTATGTATATATGTACGCATGTATGTGTGTATGTATGTCATTGTTCAGTTTTATTTCAAGACTTCTTGCCAATAGAGAAAAAGTCGGTTTCTAACCTAGATCCAATGCTGCTTCATTGGAATTTCAACATCAAAAACAAAGTATTTTGGAATGTATGTATGTATGTACGTATGTATGTATGCATGTTTGTAAATGTACAAATTTACAGAAAAATAACACCTTTTTCTCACTTTTTTCCTTGATGGAACTTGTAAAGGTTGATGTGACCTTGGCCGCAGTGGAAATTGTCTCACTTCAATGTATTCCTTCGCATCCGCCACTCAACATTTTTCGCTATAGCCACATGTCACAGGAAAACTACTTATCTTTCTCTGCGAAAGTAGCGCAGAACCATCCAATCGACATTACGAACTAGCGAAGTTCCACATTACTCCACAAATCAGCAATGTTCCTGCATTGTTCGGGTTTCATTGCAATGCATTTGTGCTACATAACGAATTACATACGCTACACGAGGGATTTGTTGAAGTTACTAATGGGTACGATCGGACAATCATCCGATGAACGCATTCCAGCTGATTTTTCTTCACACTCAGGTCTTTCCGAAGTAGGGCATTGCATTCTTTGCTCCTAAACCTCAAGAGAATTCCAAAGTGAAAATTTCCCCGAATGAATCGCCCGACTAGCGGAGGCCTGTGAGCACCTGAAAACAATATAGGTGGTAAGAGCTCAACCTTAATCTACTCTTGATACAGGAATACTCTCCTCCTGCTGCTCCTCCTGCTACTCCTCCTGCTGCTCCTCCTGCTACTCCTCCTGCTGCTCCTCCTGCTCCTCCTCCTCCACCTCAAGAATAAATACTTAGATGAAGGCAGCAAATAATTTTGGAGAGGAAATTGTGGATGTTGATGTCAATAAAAAGAAATATAATGGGAGTGACAAAAGAAAAGACCCATGGTGGAAAAGAAGAATACAGGCGGGAATAGATATGGCCCCGAAAGACATTTCTATGGTAGACCCAAAAGGGAAGGAGAGCTTAAAAGCAAACAGAAATACGGGGAACTGATCCGGAAATAAATTAAAAGAAAGGAACTGAAATTGGTAACGGAAGAACTGAAACACTACCTCGTTGCAAAGTAAGCAAATATCGTAAGATACCACCAAAGAGCCAGGTGATACCAGCAGAATAGGTTGTTGAGAGTAGATCACAAGAGATTCTACAAGGAAATAAATGGAGAGTATACAAATGAAAAGTTGTTGTCAGATAACGTTGAAAATCAAAGGTTTTGGAGTGACAACTTGAGCAACGACAAAGAGCACAAGAAAGATGCTGAATGGTTGCAAGAACTGAAACAAACAGTAGTCAGTCCGAAACAGCCAGAATTAGTTATTTCAGTAAGTGAATACAAGGAAATCAGCCAAATAATTGGGCAACTGGGAGTCCCGCGGGACCAGATGGAGTTTCAGGCTACTGGATCAAAAGGTTTTGTGAATGTCATGCTCAAATAGCTGTACAAATCAACACCTTGTTAAATGCCGGTCAATTAACACCAGAGTGCTTGACAATGGGTTTGGCTGTGCTGCGTTTGAAAAACATCAAACACGGCCATATGGTAGACTATTACAGGCCGATATCCTGCTTGCCACTTATGTGGAAATTATTGAGTGGAATAGTCGCAGAGTACGGACATCTGGAACAAAATGGAGACCTGCCACATGAGCAGAAAGGGTGCAGAGGTACCAAGGATCAACTCCTGGTAGACAAAACTGTACTTACAGACTGCAAGAGGAAGAAAACTAACTTTACCATATCATGGATCGATTATTGTAAACCATACGATATGATCCCACATTGTTGGATTATAGAATGGATGAACCTATTTGGTATTGCATCGAATGTTGAATGATTGCTTGGAAAAATTATGGTGAAGTGGGGGACGGAACTGACAGCATATCGAAGAAGTTTAGGGACAATAGAGATCAGGAGAGCTATCTTCTAAGGGGACTTCATAACCGTCGGAGAAGGTTATGAAGCAGATGGAGAAAGAAATGACAAAATTTAATGTGGAGTACTTGCACAGACTGAGAGTGATCCTTAAGTCGAACTTAAACGCACGGAATACGATTGAAACTATCAACACCTGTGCTATTTCACAACCTTGAGACGATACTGGATACTCCACCGAAAAAGTGACACAGACAGACTGTTTGAACCAACAAAAGGATGTGGAAGGGGACACCAACTGACTTCGTCTTTTCTTTTTTTGTGAATTTTCCCCTACACACACACATACACACACACACACACACACACACACACAGACACACACACACACACACACATATATATATATATATGTTGTAGCCTATTTCACTTCGAAAGGAAACGCTTTGGTAGTGTCACGACGACATTCAGATATTGTTGCGCGCGATGAAATGAAAATTCGAAAATATAAGTAGGAAGCAACTAAAGATACTAAATAATTTTCCTTCAAAACAGCAGGAGTGGCTCTGTGGTAAGTAGCTTGTTTACCAACCACATGGTTCTGGGTTCAGTCCCACTGCGTGGCACCTTGGGCAAGTGTCTTCTACTATAGCCTCCGGCCGACCACAGCTTTGTGAGTGGATTTGGTAAACGGAAACTGAAAGAAGCTGTCGTATATATGTATATGTATATATATGTATGTATATGTGTGTATATGTTTGTGTGTGTGTGTTTGTCTCCCCAACTTCGCTTGACAACCGGTGCTGGTGTGTTTACGTCCCTCTAACTTAGCGGTTCGGCAAAAGGAGACCGACAGAATAAGTACTAGGCTTACAAAGAATAAGTTCTGGGGTTGATTTGCTCGACTCAAGGTGGTGCTCCAACATGGCCACACTCAAATGACTGAAACAAATAAAAGAGTGTAAAAGAGAGATAAGAGAAATATTTAGTGAATATAAGGTAGAGTAAAAATCCGCATTAAAAAAAGAACAGCTGAAACAGCTCAATACCTTCCTCATCAGAGCATAAACATTGAGCAACAGGGAATCATGCTCTATTGTTAACATGTCATATCAATGCGAAGAAGAGCAAATTGCAATGCACAGCTCTCAGATAGTATAATAGCACTTACTAAATCCAAGTTTGAAAAAATAACGCTTGTAAGAAGTGAGACAGCTTACAATGAAGCTCATTATAAATTATAATTATAAATGAGAAAAAAATGAGCATTAATACAGCTGAAACATTAAAAACATGAAATAAATATGTGGTCAGATATTAAATTATGGTCCCGGCAACAGAATACATTTAATAAATGCGAAAATTAGAAAACTCAAAACGGAATTTGTTTCGAAGGGAAAATATTAGGTATGGAATTTATTATATAATTTTGTAAATAATTAGAGGAAACGTAAATAAAATCTTGGGCTTATGTTATTACAGTCGAATTTGAAAAGTCAAGGCACACTAGTTGTTAGAATTACATACACCACAAACACACACGTACACACTACACTTCTTCATGCATATAAACACATAAAATACTAGCAGGAGGCAGCTATCGTGAGGAGAATAAATGAAAATGGAAGGCGTACATGATAACGCAATCAAAATAGCATATTTCTTGTATATAACGCATTTTCAAGAAAATAACAATGGAATATGAATAGACATTTTATTTAGTAAAGAACAATGGAAATATTTGGTAAGGAACATATAGGAAATAAGAATTTTTTTATCAGAGAAGTGAACGAACCTATCGGTCATAAAGGAAATCCAAGAAGAGAAAAATTCGCAGCGAAGAGAAAATATACTGGAAGATATGATGGGAGAAGGGTATGCCAAAACCGGTTTAGACTTTTATCGGATAAATCCTACGTACATTATGATGCGGTTCATTTATTCAGTGACACATACCTTTCCCACTTCTGTACAGTCAATTTCAATCCTCCTCCTCCTCATCCTACTACTACTACTACTACTACTACTACTACTACTATCTATCTATCATGGACGGACGGTAGACACATCGGCTCCGTAAGTTTTGCGTTTTTTGCTGCTAAAAAGTTTGTTTCTCAGTCATATTTTATATACAAAAGCTGTGCAACACCTGATATATTCAGTTGTGCAACTTGTTTGCACGGGAAATCTGCCCTGTGTGGCGAATTCCCCATTTTTGTAAAATTTATTTTCGGCTTTCTTAGCCATTTTTATTTTGAGAATGGCGATTCCAAGCCATGTGACGAACGCCGGTCTGTTTGGCCACTCGTTCGCAATTAACTTTCCTACCCTTCCTTCACCACAACTTCACGAAGGAGGGAACAAAGGAAGAAGTAGCACACAAACAGGTGCCAGTGTTAGCATGGATGCTAACACCGCCACCACCATCACCACCACCAACAACAACAACACCGTCTCAAAGGCTATGACCTCAAAGACAAACACCAACACCACCTCCACAGCTTCACCGTCAACTGCTACAACGGACGCCTCCGCCACCACCACAGCATCACTGTCAACTACTACAACGGATGCCCCTGCCACCACTATAAACAGGACCACCACCACGAATTTTGCAGAAGCATTGAAACAAAGAAAAACAGTTCTACATTTCACACCAGAACAAATTAAACAAACCAAAGCCCTCTTAATAGAAAAGGGCTGATGCCTACACCTAAACATACCACAAAACATCATAGAGAACACACGAAAGAGAACAATAATATACAAAATCTTCAATGCTAAAACACGCAGACCAGAGCAAGCACCCCAAGAACTTATTGAAATCTGTTTACGTCCGATATGGGATTCCCAAAGATATGTAAACTGGTGGAATAAATATGCCACAATCCAGGTTCGCTTCAGAGAAATCTATTAAACCAGTTATGTTTTTAGAAATTTTAAATAAAAAAGATCTAAACAAAATCTAGTGCATTTTCATCTTATGTTTTCTATACATCAACACGTACCCGTGTGCACACAGACACACACACTGTCACGAACGCACACACATACACATATATGTATAGCAAGGTGGGGTGAAAAGTTCATATATGTATATATATATACCTATCGATGTACGATAAAACTTACAATTCTAAGCAGAAGGAATCCATTAAATATATAATTATACACACAGAAAGAAATAAAACTTTGATGAGTTTGTACTATGATGCAATTGTATGCGTTTTCATTGTCCATATTGGCTGATATTTTTGAAATGAATTGATTAGCATTGCAAAAGCTAAAGAAGGACTACCTGGTGCCAAAACCAGTACAACCCATCCCCAAGGAAACAGTTTTGTTCCCTATAACTATATAACTATAAACGAAGGGGAAGTAACCTCGGAGCTAGTGGTAGTAATAGGTGTTCTTACTGCATTTGAAATGCTGTTATAGTTAAATCATCTATACCAGTTCATTGTCATTTGGAGGAAGTGACCGACTGAGCGTCAACCTTCTCACTAATATATCCACATATCTGTTAACGCTTACGCATACACACACGCAGTTATGAAGTTTTATTGAAAACGAGAAGCACAAACACGTAATGTATTGTAGTATAATATTTAATATTAATCATCTTTGGGTCATTTGATTTCATACGAAATATTTATGCGTTGATTATAATGATCATCATGACCGTGATCATAATATTTATCCTCGCCGACAACGTTGACAACGTGTCATTCATATGACAGAGTAATTATAGTTTTTTTTTATGTATTTTAATATCTATCCTGTTATTTTATATATTATAACCGTCTGTCACATTAGTAATACTTGAGCCAGATTCATCATCATCGTCGTCGTCGTCGTCGTCATGATCATCATCAACTTCATTATTCTGTTCCACATTATTTTGTGTCATATTATTATTATTATTATTATTATTATTATTATTATTATTATTATTATTATTATTATTATTATTGTTATTATTGTTATTATTGTTATTATTATGATCTTATAAGCATTAATATTTTTGTAACGATTTATATTGGATGATTATATATTCGATATATTTTCATTTGTGTTTCACGGTTATCAATTTTTCATATCGTTTTATCACAAAATTCTTTATGATATTTGTAGAACATCAATATCAAAAGAAAACCAAAGTGCTTATCCACGTGTATATACATTCATACGTACATAGATACATAGATACATACATATATACATACAAACATACTGCATACATACATACATACATACATCCATACATACATACATACATACATACACACACACATACATGCATGCAAACATATATTTATATACTCATACAAATGTACTTACACACACATACACACATATATATGTATATATGGTTGTGTGTGAGGTTATTCAATTTGTCACATAATGATATTCAAAAAGAGAACACAAGTGGAACATAAAGCCATTATCATTTTCAGTATTCAAAGGGAATAACTGGGCAGATTTTAATGAACCTTACATCAACTTATTCTGCTATAGAATGTCGTACGAATGTTCAGGGTGATCGATGCGACGAATTATTGATATTATTCTTGAAAATAGTATACAATTACCTACAGCCTATGTTCGATTTATCCTCTCAATATATTTATGAATATATGTTTACAGCTATAAATACGAATGCAAAACTACAAACGCGTGCACATACGGGCACAGGCACACACACACACACACACACACACACACACACACACACACACACATACACACACACACACACACACACACACACACACACACATACAGGCATATATATATGAGAAAAGGTAGAGTTCTATTTTATCCTTTACTTTCGGGGGTTCCACATTTAGATTTCTAATAAATATTCTTAAATAGGAAAATATTACAAGTATAATTTTGGGTTATGAACATTTACAGAACACGTATCCTATATAAACTCGACAAAGATGGAGAAGAGGTGTTAAAAAGTTTTACGTTTTCGATGTGATAATTGAAGGTCAGTCAGTACGTATGGAAGTTGACACGGGCGTTTCAATCCCTAATGTTACCACTCATTCTGTCAGTTGTTTACCACCATTTTCTATAAACTACTCTACTTTAAAAACATATACCCGGCAAGAAATTCTAATAATTGAAGTCTGTAATGTAAACATGCAACAGGGTGATGTCAAACGTGTTCTACCTGTATACGTAGTCACTGGAATTCGTCCAATCCTGTTGGGTCATGATTAGTTACGACTATTATCTGCTACACTCACCGTGATTAAAACTGTGATACACCATAAGTGGAGTAACAGAAAAAGGAATACTGTACTTTCTTTGACACGGAGCTTGGAAAATTGAATGGATTAAAAGCAAACATAAAATTACTTTCACCGCGGGTTTGTAAAGCTCGAATACTTCCGTACGATTTGCGAGCAAAAGTGGAAGCCGAATTACAATGTTTACAATCGGAAGGTGTTATTGCTCCAGTTCAATACTCTGATTAGCTAGCTACCATTTACCGGTGATGAAACCGAATGACTCAGTGTGCAATTGCGAGATTACAGTCAACCAATCAGTTGTTTTAGACAAGTAGCCGTTACCTAAAATAGAAGACGTGTACGCGACTCTGGCGGGAGGCAAGTACTTTACAAAAATTAATGTGAGTCATGCATATTCTCAGATTGAACGATTCCTACCCCTATTGTGTTGTTTCAATTTACTAGATTACCATTTGGAATTAATTCACTGGCTGGAATTTTTCAACGCATTATCGACAACATTGTTAAAGATGTTCCATGGGCTTGTGCATACCTAGATGATTTACTAATTACCGGGCGTTCCCAGCATGAACATCTTCATAAAATATCCATCAAACTCGATCGTCTTCACAAAAGCTATGTTGTGGACAGAAGTTTGTGGGATAGAAGTCTTTTTGACTTCTATTTTTACCGATGCAAATACTCATGTATTACCCTTTGATAACTTGAGATGAAATTTAGAGGCATGGTGGGGCATAATTCGGTAGTAGTTATCTAGCAGAATCTGGCTGAGGAGAAACAGGCACTTATTTGTCGTTCATTTCGAAACCATGTTATCAAGTTGACCAGCATTACTTTCGCTATCCTACTAGTGGTAAGACGATTTTAAAGTTCATTAAAATGTTTTGCTACCAAGCCAGTATTATACAGTTTTGAGTATTCCGTGGCACAGAAGTATACATACATACATACATACATACATACACACATATATACACACACACATACTTATATATATATATATATATATATATATATATATATATATATATATATATATATATATATATATATATATATATATATATATATATAGGTAGAGAAATAAATGGATGGATGGGTAGACGAATGTTTGTATGGATGGAAGGTTAGTTATGTTATTCAATAAATTTGTGTGTGTACGTATGCATCTGCAAATGTATGCAAACACATAGTCACATGATTGTATCTGTGTGTATGTGCACATGCTTATAAAATACATGTTTATCAGCGTACATATGTAAATACAAATGCTTTATATATAATTACTATCAAGTGTACACATGCAAATATGTGAAATGATATATATACACACGTAAACACACACACACACACACACACACACACACACACACACACACACATATGAACTGGTAGAATCATTTATGGAATATTCAGTGCTGCTCAGACTCTAACGCCTAATTAACTAATTAGTTTATTAATGAATGGGTTAATTAATTATACGATTGTGACAACGTTCTTGGCATATCCGCATGAAATAGATCAATTTGCTACCTTGCAAACTATGTAACCAATTAGATAATGAACGCAGGGAATGCTATCTAGCTGTGTATTTATGTCTTTGAAACCATGTAATCGAAAGGACCTAAGCTTAAAAGGGGAAAGTAACAAAGAAGGGAAAATAAAAATAAAAAAAAATAAAAATGTGAATGGAACAGAGATTATAACTATATTGCTAAATATGAAATACATTCATGTATGAGAAAGTAATTTGAAAGAATTTAAGGCAGGACTATTGATGTCGGGTTAATATGTTATCCACCACAGGAATATTTACCCACAAATTGCATATACATGCGCGTATAAAAGCATGCACAGAGTCACACAGGACACGCGCATATATAAATATAAAAATATATATATATATATATATATATATATATATATATATATATATATGCGGTTTAGATATAGATTCAAGGCTTGAATATGGTACTTATGCGAAGGCACTCGAATATCACATCCCAAAAGGATGGGTGATTAAAATCAAACAATAAGCAACACGGATTTCAAAAGTGATTGCAGTACGCACGTTTCATGCTACTTCAATTTATTTAAGTAATGTGAGCATTACCTTAAATGCAATATGAAGAGCAATCTTCAGCTGCACGAAAAAATGTAGAAGAAAAGACATATTACAAATGTGGCAACATATTAAAACCAAGTGGGAGAGAGCAGAGGAAGAATATATAAGTCCATCTTGACATAGCAGGGTCTATCAGGCTAGTAATTGATTCTAGACAAAAGTTTTAACAGTTTTAACAGTTTTAACAGTTTTAAAAGTGCGAGTAGAGCAATGCACACATGATACCCTAAGGTCTAATAATAGTAATCATAGCACACCCCATACCCACCCACACAATAAATTTAAGAGAAAAAATAAAAATTCTATCTGGTTAAATATACCCTTCAACTGTGCAATATCCACAAATATTTATAAAAAATTCATGAATATTTTACAAAAAATATTCCCTTCTTCTCACAGATATAGTAAAATCTTCTCTTGTCATAAAATCAGAATTTCTTACTCTACCCTTCCTAATGTAGGTACAATCATAGCTAGGTTAAACAAAAAAAACATCAAGTCAGCTAGAATTAATGAAATTACAAATAGTGGCCATATGAATGCAAATAATAATCCATCTAATACCAATAATGATGCTACCAATAATTATACAAATAGAAGTGAAAATAACAATAGCGAAAGAAATTATGAAGATAGTAGCAATATACTTATTCCTATAAACCATAATTTCAACCAACAATTAGAATATATCAGTAATGACGTTACAGTTTTGACTGAAGTTGATGATAGGCCCAACTCCAACAGAAGTAATAGTGATCAAAGACATAATTCATATAATATCAATAGGCCAAATGTGGAAAGAATAAGTCCAACTAATAGCGCATCAAGATATGAATTAAATAATGATGGTAATAGCCAATATATACCTAATAATAGAATTGAAGAATTGATAAATGATATTAGTGTAAATAATTGTAATAATAATAATAATAGAGATATTAGAAATAATATAAGTGGAGTTGATAACCCCACCATGTGCAACTGTAGAAAAAAGTCCCATTGTCCTTTATTTGGATTTTGTTGTACCCGCAACGTAGTGTACAGATGCATCATTAGTACTAGAACAGAGAATTATATTTATATAGGGTGTAGTATTAACCTGAAACAGAGAATATATAACCATAAATCTTCATTTAGACTTAGACATAAGGCAAATAGTACAACTTTGGCAAGTAAAATTTGGGAGTTAAAAGACAATAGTATTAATTTTAGCCTTAAATGGGAAATTATAAGAAAAGCTCAACCTTATAGAAATAATAGATATGGATGTGAATTGTGTTCTATGGAAATATATGAAATTTTTAAACTTAGGAACAATCCTAATCTAATCAATAATAGATTAGACCTTAGGGTATCATGTGTGCATTGCTCTACTCGCACTTTTAAATTTAAAAAAAAATAGGACTTTTATTTAAATAACTAAAGTTATCAAAATTTATAGTACCTTACTTCTATTATAGTCATCTAGAACTATCAACTAGCACATATTTATTTTGGTAATTGAAACTTTACAACATATATTCCTGATCTCTATCCTTAACATCTAATCTACTTAAATCAGTCATCAGATTCCTGTATTGATTATCCTTGTTATTTCCTAACATCCTTTCTTTTCTCAGTCCCTTAAACATCAGTATACACATTATTATAAACTAATATAAATCCGATAATAATTTTTATCTTTTATTCACATTATATAAATAAGGCTTACCTATGTGTCTCCTAAATAGTATCATTATCTTATCGTCAGCTAATAAGTTTTTTTAAAGATAATTCAAAATAGTGTTCATGATCACTATATACTTAATATACTTAATATCCTTAAATTTTACACCCTATCCAGAGCCCCTGAATTCAATATTGACATTATTTCATGATTTTTGTGGAAGATAACTACATCTCATTTTATTTTATTAACATACCTCTTATTGTGTAAACATTAGTTAGAATTCTGTTGTTGTCTGTACCACTATACTGTTACTCTATTCAGACTAAAAGTAAAAAACCTATTTGACCCATATACCTAGGGCTATAATTCCTCAACATTAATTCCTCAACATTTTGATAGTAATAAAATGACCTGATACTACTATGACCAGTGAAACCTCTAGATTCTAATACTTTTATAGCCTTGTCCATGCATACTGCTTACACCTTCCCTCTCTTTAGAAGTAATTGTCCCTTTGCTATCACCACTAGATAAGAAACAATAGAATTCAGAGACAGTTAAAACTTTTGTCTAGAATCAATTACTAGCCTGATAGACCCTGTTATGTCAAGATGGACTTATATATTCTTCCTCTGCTCTCTCCCACTTGGTTTTAATATGTTGCCACATTTGTAATATGTCTTTTCTTCTACGTTTTTTCGTGCAGCTGAAGATTGCTCTTCATATTGCATTTAAGGTAATGCTCACATTACTTAAATAAATTGAAGTAGCATGAAACGTGAGTACTGCAATCACTTTTGAAACCCGTGTTGCTTATTGTTTGATATATATATATATATATATACATACACACACACACACATTGTGTGTGTGTATACGTGGTCTAATCAATAAGTATCGGGACTGTTCCCATGGTAAAGAATCTAAATCACATAGAGTAAACCGCTTGGCACAAGCTCAACATGATCGCTGTTTTAAAGTCGTTGCTTACTTCCGCTGTTTACAGCAATGCTTAGAAGGTGTGTTGCGTCTGATCATCGCATCGACCATGACAGAGAAAGTTGAGCGGAGAATCTGCTTCAAATTTTGTCAAATTCTTTGAGATACCCGCTCAGACGCCCACACAAAGTTCTCACAATGTTTTAATCGTACTCAACACAATCGAGGAGACATTATGCAAGGGAAACGCGTGTGTCTTTTTTTGTCAGTCGAAAACAAACCTGGCACAACGTGACAGACACGCGTCCCACCGAAATCTTCAGTGACAATGGACTGAACTGAACCGTAACTAATTTTCACATCCTCTGATACCTCGCGGATGGTGATTCACCGATTTACTCTCGCAGCTGCACCCACATCTGCCGTATTTATCTCAGTTTTGCTGGTTTCAGGTCTGCCGGAAGTTCGGCAATATCGACTTTTTTCGGCCATCTTTGAAGCGTCTGAATCTTACACTTCTGTGCGGTTCATACACTCCTTTCCATGCACTTTCTGCAAATTTACGCATGCCGCTGAGCAGGTACCGCCATGACAGCCTCCTCTGTAATGGTCAATGCGACGATCACACGCTACACACGTTCCTTGCAAGTAGTGTTGTAAAGAGTGGACGTGAGCTAGAACATTAAAACTTAGTGCACATGCACAGCAGTGTCCACAGTCTACGAACTAAGTATCTTTTGACACAAAATAACTAATCGAATAAATCCAAGAAGTTCTTAGCAATGTTATCCTTTATGTTACGCAATGGAATAAGAATAATTTAAAACTTTGGATCATTTTGCGTCTCCTTTGGGGGCTTGGATTTTATTTTGATATAGAGTCGAAGCTATCATCTCAATTACACTGGATAGTAGTTGTACGAGATTAAATGGGCTTGATCTCTTTAGAATAACCTAATATTTTTAGTCAAACTATTTCCAACAAAAGAATATTTAAGGAGGTAATTATTTGAGCCTAATTACTGTATATATATTATTCAGTATATCCGAAAACACAATATCACGTATACATCTATGTTACAGAAACAAGTACATATTATTTAAACATCTATAATTACACGCACACTCTCGTATATATATATATATATATATATATATATATATATATATATATATATATATATATATATATATATATATATATATATATAAGTATATATGTACACATATAGAGAAACACATGTATACATGTATTTGTTATTCAAACGACGATCTCGTGTCCAGATCGTAAGATGCGAATATGATTGAAATGGAAAAATCCAAATTAATATTCAATGAATTAATGATCGTGGAAATATTATTTAATTCAATTCATTTCCTGCTCTCTTTCCTTCTTTAAACGTTTATCAATTTATTCCAACTATTGTACTTCTTTGTACCTACTAAAATGCTCGTCTCACATCATAGTCAGACTCTATGCTTTTACATAGTAAATGCTGGATGATACATTGTCCGTGGCAGTGTCTTCGAATTGTTACCTTTGAGAGAATCTTCTAAAATATGATTTGTTCTCCGTACTTGTTGCAAATCCAACATACATGGCACATTTTTAAAAAATCGTCTTTTCTGTTGCAATTTTGTATATTCGCTATTTGACCGAAGAACGTGTATTTGCCGTTTAAAGTCATACTTTCTGTAACTTCACTATGAGAAAGTTTATGTAAAATATTTTCAGCTGAAGTTGGATCGTTTAACACCAATTTATATATCTGCTGTCTTGCATCATATAATCATTTCTGTAAATATATTCTAGAGTTCAGTTATACGTATTAGATCTCCAGATCTTTGAATTCTGCAAATCGAAGTTTTGTGAAGCTATTGGTCTAGATTTTATTTCATTTCTCTCTTTCGCAATGTGTAGTCCATAATAAACGATTAGGTGTGTATCTTTATGATATAATTCTGCTCTCAATTTGCTTATTTTCTTTATCATTCTAAGATATCTTTGTATACATGTTCTCTTAGAGAGTATTTCTCTGTAGTAATTCCCGTCTATACTATCTAGAATTTAAAATCATTGTCTGACAGATTTATCCATTTAGCAAGATTGCTACACGACAAGCTACTTAGAAAGCTATTTCATAATTTCATTCTCTTTTCACCAAGACTGATTTAACTCTGTCTATATAAATATATGTATATGTGTATATATATACATATGCATATTCATACATATATAGATATATATTTATATATATGTGTGTATGCATATATGTGTATGTATATATATATATATACATATATATATGTATGTATATATACATATAGATAGATATACATACATACCATAGTAAATTCCTACGCATACAAGTATATACCTATCTATATATGTATATATGTGTGTGTGTGTATATATGTATATATGTGTGTGTGTATATATATGTATATATATATATATATATATATATATATATATATATATATATATATATATATATATGTATGTATATATGTATATATATGTATAGATATGTATATATATATGTATATACATATAGCTATTTATATATGTATATGCATATTTATATATATATATATATCGATGCATATATACATATTTTGTTTGTCTGAATTGCTTGTATTTTGAGGTAGTTATTAACAACCAAATTTTGAAAGTGAAATAATGCCTCCCTGCTTTTCTCCTGCAATAGTGTTGCTTTGTCTGCGTGTTTGTGTACATGTAGTTTTCGTGTGTGTGTGCGTGCGTGTGTGGTTGTGTGAATATGGTTGTGTGTGTGTGTGGTTGTGTGTATGTGTGTGTTTGTGTTGGTGATTTGACTAAATGGTCTTCATAAATGGTATATGACATAATATCTCTTCAGTAGCCAACAGCCAAATAAAATAAAATCATGGACAACGATATTAGAAGATTTTACACTCTTCTCTCCACCTGGTCAGCTAAATACAGAGCAAAAAAAAAAAGGCTTGGAGACATTTCATAAAAGCTGAATTGCCAGTCCCGATGCGGCAGTGGGGAAGTGATTATACACCTTTATGCACCACGGTAGAGAAACTCATACACTTCTAATGTCGATGCTTGAGATACGGCAGGTCAGTTTGAAATAAAGTGTGCTAAGAATAAGACTATGTTGGAGGACACTTTGTGATACGGTGTTTCTCAGCCGCGCCAAGCAAGAACTGTCTCTTTGTCAGGTAAAGCTTTCATCACACATTTCACGTTGTTCCAAGTCATACTGAGACGCTCATCCATGACTCTCATCTAACCGCTATTTCAAATTTCTTAATCGTTGTGTATGGAAGATGATTTATTGCACATGAAAGTTGTAGACCCTACTAAACTGATGAGACTGAATTTGTTAATGTTCATTTTAAACTTGTGCCTCTCATCACATGTAGGTAAAACAAAGAGTCCGGCGGAAATGATTGACTACTGGTTTAATGACTGGCTGATAATTCAGAGGAACAAAAAAAAATGACTACAGGTGGAAAGATGAATGACTTGGTTGTGAAAAGTCACCACCCATATTCTAGAACATGCCATTATATTAGGAACAGAAGACATACAGGATGTGAAGGCGGCTCACCCATTGGCAAGAATTTGTTGCATGTTTCATCATTAATTCATTCCATTTAGACAAGTGACCTTGCTCTGTTTCGGTCCAGCATGTTTTAGTTCGCAGAACAAGCACCTTCGCGGACGAGGGAGTAGCCCTACATTTTGGGACCCACACCAGCCTAAAATATGTTCTGATCCAGAAGAGAATGAAAATTTTGGTATGTCCAGTGGTGTGTAGTGCGCATTTGCATGTTGGGTGGGTAGGAAAGGTAGAGCTCTTTCGCTACGTATACTGTACACTGATGTGTTATTCTTTAGAAGAGGATGATCAGAAGATTCCGCAAATATTTTACCCCAACAGTGGTAGCGCAGTTAGCAGTAACCCGATTGTGTGTTGCAGGAGGCTAGGAACGTTAGACATTTATTATGTTGATGATGGGAAAAGACATGCCCAGAAGTGTTTTCATTCTGATACCTAGGTGTTCCACGTGGCGCAACAATAAAACGTTTAAACTTTAAATACTATGTGACTTAAAACTAGTGGAGCACAGACAAATTGTGCAAGAGGTTATGCATATAGGGGACTTTGTGAAGCATGCGATAATTTTGTGTTGCACAGTTCAATGTACCTTCAGCCGGTAATTTGACAAATTTAGGAGCATTTCGGTTTTGGCATCGGTTGTGTTTTGAGGTAAGAAAATATTCAATTGTGTTTGTGGTATCTAATTGAAGGAGATGAAAAAATTTAGTGCTACGAATTGAGAATAGTTGGCGGATGCTCAACCATAAACCGTGGGTAACGGTCAGAACCGTGAGTAATTTTAAAGGTTGACCTCAGTGAGATTAATGTCATCAGAAGAGAGGTATGATATATGTCCTCAATATAGAATTAGATATAATTAATTCTAACCCGTGTTCCGTACGTTCGCAACAAGTGTAAATGTTTTTTTATGAATATTCCACATATTGGACATCTATATATCTCTGTCTTAGATATAGAAAAAAATATCATTAATTGTAACCCGTGTTCCATATGCCGGCAACCAGTTAAAACTTGTTTTAAATATTACACATTTGTGCAGATGGAAAATACAAAATATTGTTTTGGTTTAAACTAAGGAAAGGAAAGGATCAACTACGATAGGCAAATGAAAAAAAATACTTTATAGGAATTCTAAATCAGAAACTAAATCGGCAATAATCTACACACCTACTCCATTATATAGACACAAGGTTTGTACCTTTATCCTTTTCAAGATATTGTATACAATTCATAATTTTCATTTTAGGATATTTAGTTCAAATATTGTAATTGCATGAAGCATTCAGACAATTGTTTAATTTGAAATAACGTCTCCCAGTGGAATTTGTGGTTTTAGATCCAAGGTAATTAATCATAGATCGCTAATGTACTGCTATTATCTCAACTAGTGGTCACATATCTTTATATACTTACGGCTCCTATGATACTATACTAATTACATAAATAACAAAGGCGGCGAGGTGGAAAAACCATTAAGCGCGCTGGACTTAATGTTTTGAAGCATTTCTTCCGTCGTTAGGTTCCAAATTTAATTTCCACCAACGTTGTTTTGCCTTTCATCAATTCATGGAGAATAAATAATTACCACTTGACCACTGATGTCAAGGCAATAAGCTATCGTTGTGCCTCACCCCTGTAGTAGAAATAATTAAATAAGTTAATAAACAGAGTATCACATGAGAATAATTGTTATTTTTTTTTCTTTTTACCCCCAAGGAAATCCTTTTAAAGGATAATCTACTGTGAGTAAATACATTTTGTGTATCGCAGATAGGCAACATCTAATATTCTTCGATTTGTTGAAAGTTAGTGCGTGCTTTTAGTAGAAAAAGATAGCAAGCGTATCAAGCATAAATGTTGTTGAAACAGAACGTGTTCGTATTCAACTAGTACCATATTTTAAAAGAATTTTAATATTAACCCACACCATTGTCCTATTTTATGCACTTGAACATATACGTGAAATGAGTATAACTGAGAGAATAAAAAAACAAAAACAAAAAGAAAACGTCGTGGTTTAGCGTTCTCAAATTTCCATTAAATTAGAACTTCTTTATAAAAAAATACGCATTGCTCTACTCAATCGGTGTTATTGTTTTCTTTATTTCTCTGTCAATCGGCTCATATGATTCAGCCTCTCAGCCTGTTTTCTCCATCTCTCTCATTATCTCTCTCCATCTCTCTCATTATCTCTCTCCATCTCTCTCATTATCTCTCTCCATCTCTCTCATTATCTCTCTCCATACACGTATGTACATATACTATATCGTGGTCGTGTCTAAGATTCAACAGTATAGGGTAAGGTGTGATTGTATTGTTAATATTTATAGACGATATTGTAATTACTTCCTAAAGCTGAATTAGAGTTCGAGGGATTGCCGAATTAATTAGAATTTCCATGAACTAAATAACTTAGACTAGCCAAGTTCATTTTTAAAACTCGTTGGTTCAGTTACTTTTCACATGTCTCCATCATCCTGCAAAAGTAATTGCACACAAGCACAATTATATATTATAGTATGTGTTTGTATATGTATATACGCGTATGAATGTATGTTTACAGGTGTGACACTATTAAAGTACGTGTATATATAGCTGTTTCTTAATATCAGGAGTTTATCTGTAAGCAAAGTTTTTTTTTTAAATTTTTTTTTTTTAATAGAAAAATTTCCATTTCGTGTATTTCCATTTAAGGTTTTGCTCCAATTCTTGTTCTGTTGTATATTACTCTCAGAATGTATGGGAAATGGAAAATAGCATCAATATTAGCGAGGGTATTCTTTCAAAAACAGAAAATTATCGTTGCCTATATATATATATATATATATATATATATATACATATACATATAGCTAGAAGGTATTTGTGAAAGAACAAGACATATATCGTTACAGAATTGTGTATTATTTACGAACAGATCCACGTAACGTACTAGCATAAACAAACACTCACATGTATATTACGATCTACACAATATATATATATATATATATATATATATATATATATATATATATATATATATATATATATATATATATATACATATATATATATGTGTATGTATGTATGTATGTATGTATGTATATGTAGATATATATTTGCTTATTTGTTTGTTTCTTTTTCTTCGGTCTCTCTCTCTCTCTCTCTCTCTCTCTCTATCTATCTTGTAGTTACGTGGAGAAGAGTATCTGTCTTATAGCAAAATATGTAAAAATACCATATCTGGAGAGTGTTGCCCTCTGTCGCATTCCCAGATGTAGCATTGCTACCACTTTTATCATTATCCCTGGGAAATACGGAAGAGAGGTAACTCTGGATAGATGTATGCTATAGAATTTAACTAAAACACAGTCACCAACATTGACTGTGTTGTATTTGTTCTTACACCTTTTACCATGTTCCACACAGTAGTGTTAGCATGGATCTCTGTTTGTAAACCTTATTGTTTCTCTCCACATCTAAAAGTACTGCTGCAGATGCTAGATCTGTCGAAACAATTGTCGTGATTAAAATTATAAACTCTCGTATATTCCATTTTCTCTCTTTCATTATATATATATATATATATATATATATATATATATATATATATATATATATATATATATATATATATATATATATATATATATATATATATATATATATATATATAGCTGAACGTTATATTAAAAGCCAAAGACGAAGACAGGTGTATGAACAGCAAGCAGGAGAATGATGTGTTAAATATTTCGTCTGATGTGCATTCGCGTCAATTCAAGACATGTTCCAATTTACCACAGGTGTCAATTGCTTATTAACATCTATTTATGATCCCGTTATGCAGATACTCTTAGAAGATCCTCTACCTGAGATAACTCTCAATACATGAAACAATATCTGTTAGTACACATCAGATATTTTCTTTAGCTCTTTCTTGGTCAGCTCGCGGTTTACCGTATCAAATGCCTCGACAAGGAACGATTTCACCCAGTAAAATTTCAGATTCCAAGAAATACATTTTCTGTAACTTATATTAAAATATGTATATACCTATATAATGTAGTCTATTCTTAGCTACGCTCGCGACAACATAGATTTCTTCTATCTTCTTGCTCTGTTAAAGTATTTGAGAAAAATTATATTAATGTGTCCTACTGATAAAAATTCTATTTATTTGTGCAAACGATGATAGCTCTGCATTTAAATTGATGCAATGATCACATTGTTAAATTAAATGGAGCCGCTTGAAACGGTCGTACTGTATCATTTCTTGATATTCTGTTGCTTATTTTGATTATTTCTCTCCCCCCTCTCTCTCTCTATCTCTCTCTCTCTCTCTCTCTCTCTCTCTCTATATATATATATATATATATATATATATAGGAGTGTATGAGTGTGCGCTTCTGTGTCTCTGTTTGTGTGTGTATAACTATTTATGTAAGTATATATGTGTGTCTGTGTGTATAATCATTAAACCTCCCGCTCCTTGTTCTAAACAAAAAGTGGAATTACGGATATGTTTTACAAGAGGTATAATGAAATTGGTGAGGATAAAGGGAACTAGAATCCTGCCGGAATTATAGAGACGACAACTATCCCTAAATTTATCACAAAGTGATTTACTGTTTTGTTTTGAAAATGACTTCTGAAGGATGTATTATTTATCAAATGGAAGCATTTAGGCAAACCGTACGATTTCTTAGTCGAACTGATAAAAAATTATCCCTGTTAA
>NC_142946.1:19612841-19655341 GCF_046866305.1 Octopus bimaculoides | reverse complement strand
TAAAACAGCAGAATGAAAGACTGTGTTGACTATCCCCGTTTGAAAATTATTGAAATTAAACTTTATTGTATATGCAGAGCACATTTACATTCTAAACGCCAGTTGAATAACGATACATCCCTTCACAAATTCCTTCTCTATTTTCAAAGTTAACTGAAAAAAAATGCAATGTGTTTCAACAAAACTATGACATCTAAAATGTTAATTGCTGTTGCTAGCTTTTAAATATGTTCGTATGTTATTTAATATATTTTGCTTTATCATATTCTATTGGCATTTGCGGGGAGGTTGTGTTCTTTTTCGAAATCGACGAAATTTAAGACGTTCTTTTCACACGATATTTAAAAACTTTCTTCACAAATTTGAGTTCATTTATTTCAGGCATTGGGTATGTGTTTCTTCAATTTCTGTCTTGACGGTAGCAGTGTACAACCCTTTTCTGCTACTTGTTTTTCGCCACATCAACCTGTATTTTCAGAGTCTGTTTTGTACGTGTTGTATTCTTCGAACAGAATGATACTTGTGTGAAAAATTCGTCATTTGTAGATATCTGTATTAGTTTTCCGTTATGCACTACAATATATATTTGTTATCCAACGGTGGTTGCATTCTAATACATTGTTAATTCCACAAGGGTTCTGCCATTTCATTTTATCTGTAGTAAATATAATATCTCTATATCACGGTTTTGGATAATGCAATCATGCTATGCCTAAACATAATTTTTCATATACCCAGTTGAGTTTATTCAAATAATGTATTTTTTAGTGAAATATATACCCGATCATCGCCTATTATTTTATACCTTTTCATTCAGCTCTTTCATGTTTTAGCATAATAAATTCTAAATGCTTTTATATCAAATTTTACTCTGTGATGTGGACCTTGTAATCTGGTTATGCCAAAGTTTCCGGCCTATTTGTAAATCTGCCTTGTGAACCCTTTTACTGTGTTGTGACACATCACTTTGTTGACGGCTAATGTCCTTGATTGCATGAAATACATCCTTCAGCAGAAAGAGGTATTGTCAACGACAGCCTGTTTTATTGTAAATAAATTTTAACACTATCTCTCTCTCTCTCTCACACACAAACAAACAAACACATACGCACAGAGACAAACACACGTACACATACATACATAGCGAAGAATACACACACACACACACACACACGCACACACACACACCGTCTCTCTTTCTCTCTCTCTCTCTCTCTTTCTCTGTTACTGCATTTCTCTCTGAGCAAAACCTATTATTCCTCTCTTTCTTCGCAAACGTATTGAACATGTGCTATTTCCCCCTTTTGATCCCTCCCTCGAATAGATGTTGTAACGGACTGACCGACGGAAATCAGTTTTTCTTCTCTGCAATATAAGATATATATATATATATATATATATATATATATATATATATATATATATATATATATATATATATGAAAGAAGGTTTGAAAATGCACTTATTTTTTAAAAATATTTATTTACTTAACCGGTTTCACTTTTCTAGAAAAAGATTATCAAAAGTCATTGAGAATAATAAAAAATGTTAAAAAACAGTTTGAGTATTAAAATGCATATATACATTCTTTGATGATAAAATATATTTAAAGTATAAAGCTTTGTATGAACTTTGTAGTCATCAAAGAATGTATATATGCATTTTAATACTCAAACTGTTTTTTAACATTTTTTATTATTCTCAAAGACTTTTGATAATCTTTTTTCTAAAAAAGTGAAACCGGTTAAGTAAATAAATATTTAAAAAAAATAAGAGCATTTTCAAACCTTCTTTCATATATATTTCCACTCGTACGGTATTCCACAACTTTACTTTATTATATATATATATATATATATATATATATGTTCTTTACATTCGGAGGTCAATTTCGCATTTCATCCTTTGGACTCAATAAAGTAAGTACTAGTTGAGTACTGGAGTCAATGCAATCGAGTTATATCTTCCTTGTGTATTATCGTGCCATTTACAAAAACTTTGTAACCATTATTGTTATTATTTCAGCGTGCGAGCTTGCAGACTCGTTAGCACGTAGTCTAAATACTTAGCGGTATTTCGTCTGTCGTTACATTCTGAGTTCACAACACCTATCATCTCTTCGGAGTCGATAAATCAAATACCAATGAAACGCTGGGGTCGATGTGATCGACTAGTCCCTTCCCCCATTTTCAGGTCTTCTGCCTATAGTAGAAAGAATTATTACAGCGTGCTGGTTTTTCCATATCGTATGACATATGGACTATGGCATTGAGTGAGTATGACTATTATCTTTGGAAGGATAATAAAACAAATAATAGATCATGCACTCTCTTCGTCTAAAAACACTGCTGTATCCCCTCATGAATCTGACCTAAGTACTTTGTCTCAAATTTTCTACAGCGTTTACTTGCTAGAGTCTTTATAACATCCAGCAACCGGCCATATATTACCTGTGTAAATTTATTGTCTCAGTATAAATGAAATGTTTGTATAACATTCATTCTTATGTATTATAAATCCTGCTCGTTGATATCTGTATAATTTTAAAACATATTGATTGTAATTCACTTATTTTCTTTCCATACTTTCTGTAATATTTCCTTCTTAAGAGTGAGCATGGAATGTTTTCTAGTTCGAAATAATTATATTATGAAATCTACGTGCTGCCTGCAGTCGTGTTTATCATGTATGGGTTAATTTTATGATCCTCAATACAAAGATGGTTGACTGTCAAACCAGAACATTTACATATGGAAAGATAAAGGGATCCTGTCATTGACTATTCCTCCTCTAACGGTGATTTGATTAGTCTATATAATGCTGCCTTTCATCTGGAGTAGAAATGTTTTTACGATCTGCTCATGACAGATATGATGCAGCTGCTTCTTATTCTTTGCTATTCATGTTTCTCAGATTACGGAATTAGGAACACTGTCATAAGGATTTAGGTAGTAAATTCATGACATGCTAAGAACGTTTTGGTTTTGTTGAAAGAAAATTTATGTTTTCCTATATATGTATTAGATTTCTGAATAAAAGGTTATTTTCTTCCTGTTGTTTATTCTCTGAGCTAAGTTTGTGAGGATAATGTAGAAAGCACACAAGCAAGTTAGAGTTAGGGTTCGCGTTAGGTTTATTGTTAGTGTAGTTATTCTTGTCTAGGCTTTCTAAATACAAGAAAGAGATTCTGTGGATAAACATTCAGGGATTATTGTTTTGTTAGTCTTGGAGTTTATGATGGCTCTGCCGTTGGTGAGCCACACGTGATGTATATATTTCCTACAGTATATTCTTGAATATATTGGCCTCCACATAATTTCTCCCTCTTAAATATTTTTAACGAGATCAAATGGATATAATCTCATGCCTTTCAATTATTTAATTTTTTTTTTATCCCGCTTGACCAATTCTTGTTTTGTTATTTACTCTCCCGTTTGTTTACATGATGCTCTCTTAGTTTCTTTAATAAAGTTTTTCGTTCGTGTTCATTGCATCGATACACTTTCTATTTCTCGAAATCATACGATTTGTTTCCGTTGGATTATATGTGACATATATTTTCATTTGGTTTCTGATAAAATATTTTCAAATTGCTATCTTTTGTTTTAAAGTCATTTTTTGTCAAATTCTTAACTGCGGACACATTGCGACTATGCAGTGGTTTCAGTGGTTCATTTATTCAAATATTTTTCTGCTTAGCAGTTCTCTAAAATTTGTGTAAGTTTTGTTTTACCTTTGATGTTTTTGATTTATTTCAGTAGTGAGAAGCATTGTCAATAATATTCTGTCAACGATCAGCCACTACAACATGCGGTATATCACGTGCGTTCTATCAAGTATAATCCTGATCTACCATATGTGATCTCTCCATTGTGAAGATCACCATACTTTCAACAGTTTCCTCTCCGCATGGTGGCTATGGCAACAATGTAGTGTGGATTAGGCTCAAAACACAGGAGACGAGCACTTTTTCGGCCCAGCTTGTATCGACTCCTTTAAATTCCACTTGGAAAGGAATGCCACAGTAGAGAGTTAATTACTGTACCTCTGGTAAGTATGTTGAACAGTCGTTGAATGGGGTGAGGATGACTTGAGTAAATTGAGCATGCCTAATCTGATACATGTGGGACGGATAGAATGTGGGGAAGAGGACCTTCCTGCAATGGTGCTTTTGTAGATCTTGATGTTCAGGTATAGTACCTCCTAAGTTACCCCTGGGTGTTACTCGATTCTACTTGGGAAATTTAATATGATTGTCCTGTTGATGGTCATTATTTATTGTTTACATTTTCTAATATATTTCCATTCTGTCTTTATATTGTTTTAAAAGCATTTTTTTCGGCCGTTGTAGCTGTTTAAGTTTATCATCATATTATTGATGTTGCCATGGCGGTGAGCCGCCAGAATCGTTAGTATGTCAGAGAAAATGCTTAGCAGCATTTCACCCTCTTTATGTTCTGAAGTTAACTTCCGCCGATGTCGACTTCGCCTTTAACCTTTTGGGGGTTGATGTGTTAGACACTACGGTCGACGTAATCGTACCTATACTGGAAATAATTAGTGTTGTTGGTATTGTATATTATCATCTGCAATATTTCATACGTTTGCTTTTCTTTCCAAAATGAACCGAAAACAATATTTCTTATGATATTATTAAACCGTTTTTTATATTTTGAATTTCCTTCATACGGGTTTTTAAGATTTCAGAGAGTCTCTGTATAAATGATATTTTATTGACGCTAAAGAAGAAAACGATGATTTAATGCTGTCGTCATTGTTGCTAATCTTTTTGTTGTTATATATATTTTTTACCGACTGCAGACTTGCTAACGTTTCCTGGAGCGTCGAACGTTTGAGCTTTGAAGTTTAGTTGACAGGTTCTGTTCTTCCATTTCCCCTTTGATCCGCGTCAATGTTGACGTATCGTTTACATACATCCCCGTCAGATATTCTGTTTCTTGTCTATTGTGTTCTGTAACAAGATTGTCTTGTTTGTGTAGCTAGAGTAAGTATTTATGCTCTAAGTTCATATTTTTTCAGGTAAATTCTACGTTTAAAATATAGTTTTCTTTCGATTTTCAGTTTGTATTGATGAGTCAGAATTTCAAACAAAAACTACTTCATCTCTTATAGCGATTCTTTACGTTTCAATGTCTGGCATTTTTTTGATAATTTGTGCACTTGGTGCCACAAATATTCATGCAGATGCACCCAAGTATGTACGTACACACGCGAAGGCAAAGCTCATGTCTGTATACACGCATAGAAATATATATATATATATACATATATATATATATATATATATATATATATATATATATATATATATATATATATATATATATATATATATATATATATATATATATATATATATATATATATATATATATATATATATATATATATATATATATATATATATATATATATATATATATATATATATTGGCCCATGAACTGTGAAGCGGCGTTTGGAAATTTGCATAGTGATTAACTGCTGGACACAACCTTGGACAGAAATATTACAGGTGCTGGCAATATGCTCAGTCATGAACAACAGTACCCTGAATACACATATTCATTGATTTAAAATAATGATACACATCTAGCGCCTGTTACAGTTGAGTACTCGATTAGCGTAATGACCAGACGCTAGTTCCATGAAATTGTAGAAGCAACATCTAGAGATAGATGGTTAAGTCTGCTGTCAAATGGGATGAGTTTCCTTCAGTTTTAATGCCCGAGATATTTTAACATATTAACTTCCACAGCGATATATTTTTGCTTCTCTTGTTTTGTGAAACATATCACTATTGTTACATTCATGCAAGGAGTGTAGTTTTATCCGTGTGACCTGTGCGAGAACACCTAACATGTGTTTAATTAATCAATAGTCAGGCATGTTGTTGAAGTGATAATTGTGGGGTTTATGAAAATTATGCGTAATTCCTTACCATGGAATTACTTTTGTTGTCTGTATATGAAATGATTTTTCGCTATTTGATTTGAATGATATAGCTGCAACAGTTTATGCGATTGTCATAGTTTTATTGGATTTTCTAACGCTGAAGTATAGTAAGATATTATTGCCTTCTTAGCTCGTATATATTGTTCATTTTTTTTACGTCTAAAAACAAATACAGAGGGACCATATTCGTGCAACTTAAATTTGGCACTATGTTGCTGAGAGGTTATTTAAACTGTGCTTTGTGTCATATATTGATGTAATATTTGATATGCATATTCTTTTATGATACCCACTGATTCTCCTACAATATTGTTAAATTTATTAGTTTCAAGGAACTCCCCCTCTCTCTCTCTCTTTCTCTCTCTTTCTTTCTTTCTCTCTCTCTCTCTCTCTCTCACTAACTCTCACATACAATACCACAGCTTGCTAAACGTGGACGTGATAGATATTAGTGAGAGTAGGATTTTTCTCAAACAGACACTTGCGAATATACTCAGCAATAATTATTTGTGCACATGAAACTGACCGGTCAGGATCTAGAGAAAAGTGTCTCCATCTCCAGAAGATATTTTGGAGCCCATATCACATATCAGAAACAATGTGAGCGGCATCCAAACTAGCTTCATGTCCCGAAACAGTCGTTTCATAACTTATTCATAGCGGGAAAATATGAGGTTTGTCGTTTGCAGATAGAATACTCAAAACTTGGAAACCGGCTGGGACAGTTTCAATTGTATGAACAGACAAGAGTTCCTGGATGCACCAGGGTAGACGTGAGAGAATTGGAATGGGCCAAGTAACGATCAAGAAAGCAGTGTGCAAGGAAATATGGCTCCCACAATTTAAATTGATCAGCGTCAAATACACAAATATGTGTTACATTACAGTTTTAAATAGAGTGCAGAGTCAGACCTTCTGTCACTAGAAACTAAATATATCGATAACGTTGCCAAAATACTACACTGACAGGATTAGCATCTACGTTAAGCAGCAATTGATGTGCTTTGGAATCATCGATAAAAGATTTTATGGTGGTAAGTACAGAAAAATCTATAGTATGTAGCTAAGAAATAGTAACAATGTAAAGGAGAAGATTTAAAAGAGTTTCAATCGCAACTCTAATAGATGCAGGCTGGTTCACACAACTATATTGATTTCAGAACTTAGGACCAATGGCCCAAATATCTCTCCGTTTATTCTCCGTTTATTCTGCGTAAAAAAACACCCTTCTCTTCCCGCACCCAGTGCTTCATCTTTGAGACAATCGTCTTACTTATAATATTTTCCTACCCACATGTATTTCCGCAGATAATATGCAACAACATTTTAAACAGAATATTATCAGCACCGATATCATCAACGGCAGAGCGGCTTGACCTTCATCCAAACAAAGCACATACATACATACATACATACATACATATGTATATATATACACTTATGTATACGTATTTATATATGCATATATAGACATATATATATTATATGTATTCATACATATACACATACAGAGACTCACACTATTTAACGACAACGTTTTTTGGTAATTGATGCATTTTTACTAACTCTATAAGCTTACATAACCTTTGTTTCAGGAAATAATAATAACAGACCCTTAGCTATTCAAGAAACGATAAGGCAGATGTCATCATCGATATAAAGGCTAAGCATAGTGATTTAGAAGTATTTCGATTTTTAAAATCATCCAGGTCCTTCAACTACAAAGTCCGTAAGTTACGCATACAAAATTTCCTGCAATAGTAATGGTTTTAGATGTTGTCGTTAACGTGGGACATTAGATGCCTCATTATTTCTTCCAAGAAGGCCTTAGAGTTAACGCTGGGGCTTACATCGAGGTCCTGGAAACACTTGTTAAGCCCTGGGTAGACAATGCACACAATGGAAAGCCATTTGTATTTCAGTAAAACTCTGCACTAAGATACATGTCTCAAGTAACGCAGGAATGGATGGCTGACAATTTTCATGATCCATAACCCCTCAGGTCCATCGAATCCTTCTAATCCCTAAAATCTCAATCCATTGGACTATTGCGTTTGGAGTGAACACGCCTATAACACTACAGATACTTTGAAAGATGTCACAGTCAGAGTAATATTCAAAATGTTCTAGGACCACATGATTCGAGCGTGTAAACGATTTAAATCTCGTATACAAGCAATTATTGAAGTTGGTGGTGGTTTCATTTAATAACATTATAGAAACAAAGGGTAATTACTTTGGTCATATTTTTTTGAAAATAAAGTATTATGTTTTAATATATATTTTTTTAATAAAAATAAATCTGTCCTCAAATATATGCGTGTGTGTGTATATGTATATATATGTAATATATACATGTTTGTGTATATACATATATATGTGTGTGTATATATATATGTATATATATATATATATATATATATATATATATATATATATATATATATATATATATATATATGTGTGTGTGTGTGTGTGTGTATGTATATATGTATGTATGTATGTTAATATGAAGTAAAAATATAATTTCATAAACACAATATTTAAGGCGGAGGTCTGGTACACTCGTTAGCAAGCTGGAGAAAATGCTTACTCGCATTTCGCCCGTCTTTTACGTCCTGAGTTCAAATTCAGCTTACGTGAACATTGCCTGGCATCATTTGAGATCGATAAAATAAATACCACTTGAGCACTGGGGTCGATATAATCGATTTATCCACTCTCCGGGATTACTGGTCTTGTGCCAATATACGCAGAATTTAAATTTAAGCAATCTTTTAGTTGCACCGAATTATCGTTTTTCCACGGCATGACACTATTACTAGCTCATATTTAAAGCCTGTGTATATTAAGAGACGTATAGAGACGTAGATAGATATATGTATGGGCGTGCATCTGTATTCTTCTATAGTTTGAGAGATAGATATCTCAGAATAAAACAGAGGTGAAATATATTTTCGTATTTCAAAACCCCTCTCTGAAATAATTATGTATGTAAGCAGAATCACTTTTTACTATTCAAATAAAACAAAAAGTAATTGAATCTAGTTCTGGACAATCTCACGGCATTGAATCTACTGTTGGACAATCTTCCCTTTGATTAACTCAAAGGGAAGTTTGCTAGGCTACTTTCCTAAAAACCAAAATTAAAACAACAGAGCTACTTTCAATGTCCGCATAAATTGAGCTCGCATCGTCGTGGTAGCGTTGTTTGGATATATGTACTTTCTTTTTTACTGCTCAGCGTTATTCCAACAATTTCTCTACTCGAAATTACACAAACTTATGTTTCTCTGTTAAGCAACTATATGTCATATTCCAGCATAGCAAATATATACTTAAAATATCCGCATTCTGACAATATGGAGATATATTTTCTTACACTATACAAACGCATATAACGTTTCAACATGTTTTTATTGATTAAACAACGCAACATCCCTGACTTCGAAATTTCTGATGAATTTTGTGAATACTGCGCTCCTTACATTCACCAATTACCCACACACATAAATACGCAATCAAATACAAACATATTTACGTATACAAACACTCACAATTATTTTTGCGCACTGAACGTTCATAGTTTATTTTTATTGAACGAGCACCAATATTTCCACAGCATACATGGAAGAATTCCTTACATTTTGGAGACCTTTTGACATTTGATAGGGTGTTTATTTTGGGTTATTATATTAGAAACTATGAGTTATCTTTGATGACAGGGAGACACTAAAATGTACATATAAATATACAGACACACTCACGCATACTTATGTATATACATGTACACAAACGCGTGCATACACATGCACACGCACACACACACACACATACACGCACACACATAAACACACACACACACACACACACACACACACACACACACACACACACACACACACAACAGAGTATATAAATATATAGACGTCTCTGAAAGTGTGAAACTGAATGCATACATAATGTATATAATGCTAATATGAGAAGGTTTCCAATATACTATTCCTAAGATGTTAGTATAAAGAATCTATGCAACTTCCGACAACTACAGTCTTTCATAAATATATATCTTTGGATCGATGCCATATTTTATGGTGCAAATCTGAATCACACATTGACAAGTGGCTTTTTATTATCTGTTATTTATTGCTTTTCATTACTGCCTTGTTTTCTTATCGGATTCATTCATTCTTGGATTTGATGGGTCATTCTGACAGATTTTGTCCGTTCCTTACAAAATTCTTCAAAACGAATGTTGTTAATACACTTCAATATATTTATTTCTCCATGCGTATATTTCTATAGGGAATAAAATATCAGCTTTTGTTTTTCTCCGAATCTCTGACGCTTATATCTGTGAAAGGTATCATTGTATGAATATCCTATTGTTTAATCTTCTTCGTACTACTGGAGACAGAAGGATATTTTGCACTGCATTTTTTTAAAACTGGTATTGTTATTTGGATTACAATACTGTTGTGAAAATGTCATATTTGAAAGCGTCAAAACACAGAAGGAACACAATATCAACCATTCTCGTCCTAGTTCTGCTGACACACACACATACACACACACACACACACATACACACACACACACACATTTACTCACTCAAATACACACACAAGCACTTATATCTGGATATTGAGAAACCCACCGTATTAGAGAGTATTTTTATGAAAATTTTTTTCGCATATTCACACTTCCAGATATTGTTCTGAAAATTAATTGTACTTTATCCACAAGCAATTATTTACCAACACCCAAAGCACATTTTATTTTGTTTGAGGATAAATGATGTGTATATATTTTATGAAAAGTCTTGTTTATTCAATGTAAACATAACAGTCTAACTTTGCACGGAAGCCTCTAGTAAATTGTAAATTGTTAATGGGATTTGTGGAAGCAACAAATTTTCGTCTTAATTAGAAACATGGATTTTCTATATGTTACTTTGATGCATACATGTGAGCGTATGTGTATAATATGTGTAAACGCATGTTTGTGCGCGTGCATGTGTAAGCCTGTGTGTGTGCAGGCGTTTATGCACATTACGCATGCATACACTCACAGACACCTCTCAGTCAAACACATATCAGAGTGTACATGAACACGACTGTGTATGTGTGGAATATCTACGCTTTCAATTAGCAAACTCCGATGTCCTATTCAGAGTAAAATAGATGAGCTGCATCTAAGAGTCGGTGATGAGAAGGAGCAAGGAACAAAAGACAAAACAAAAGAAATATATATATATATTCTCTTTTACTCTTTTATTTGTTTCAGTCATTTGACTGCGGCCATGCTGGAACACCGTCTTTAGTCGAGCAAATCGACCCCAGGACTTATTCTTTGTAAGCCTAGTACTTATTCTATCGGTCGCTTTTGCCGAACCGCTAACTTATGGGGACGTAAACACACCACCATCGGTTGTCAAGCGTTGGTGGGGAGACAAACACAGAAACAAACACACACACACACACATATATATATATATATACATATATACGACGGACTTCTTTCAGTTTCCGTCGACCAAATCCACTCACAAGGCTTTGGTCGGCCCGAGGCTATAGTAGTAGACACTCGCCCAAGGTGCCACGCAGTGTGACTGAACTCGGAACCATGTGGTTGATATATATATATATATGTGTGTATATATATATATATATATATATATATATATATATATATATATATATATGTGTGTCTGTATATATATATATATATATATATATATATATATATATATATATATATATATATATATATATATATATACATATATATATATATATATGTGTGTATATATATATATATATATATAAAAAGTTATAATAAATTGATTTTAATATATTTTATCTATAAAGCTCAATTTAATTTTTATTTTTTATAAATTGATTTTAATTCAGTTTCTACCTGTAATTTTGGATTTTGTCCCTAATATTATTATTATTATTATATATATATATATATATATATATATATATATATATATATATATATATATATATATATATATATATATATATCGTAAATATACAGGGATTAGCATTGAGTTGCACATAGAACTATGTGCGCCATAAATATCGCCATCCATTTAGAGAAAAATTTGTAGTTTAGAATCAGTAGTTTTTTGACTGCTATTTCTAAATTTTCAGTATGTTGGAGAAGCAACTCAATGCTAATCCCTGTATATTTACGATGATAAATGATTTTACCGATAAAGGTTTTTTTCATACTGAACTACTTGGCAAAATTGTTAATTATTAATTCTATTACTAATTGACGATTCCCTGCCCTAATTCTTGTATAATTTATATATATATATATATATATTTAAACAGAAATATTAAATTTCTAAATCCCTCAGCGAGAGTTATGCAGTAACAGCACAATGAAGTGAGGCTTGTTGGGAACTTAATGTCGCAGTCACAGGAAAGGGAATAAAGTTACAGTTATTTAACTCCGAGAATCACCGTTTCAAGTTCGCTACGCGGCTCAAGCATTCTCTGTCCTTCAGATTTCGAACACGGAAGTTAGACACCTCTATCCTGTATATATATATATATATATATATATATATATATATATATATATATATATATATATATATATATATATATATATACATATATTGCCTGTATTTGTTTGTACTTGAATGTAGGCATGTACCAACGTTTGCATGTTTGTAGTATGTATGTCCATATACGGTTTTTGGTATATGTATGTATAAGTAAATGTATATGTTGTTATGATGCTGGTTTCTTGTAAGTGAATAGTTTAAACGGATGTAAATTTATAATGCCATTAATCTATGTACGCTGGGCATACATTCTTTTTTTTTTCGATTTAAAATAATATGATTTTAAATCGTAATTATAATTTTAACATCAAACAACCGGCTATTGAAAAGGACGTTAGTTGGATGGACCGATGAAACAAAACCAATTTCAAATGTGTAGCTATCAATATAATTGTATATTTATACATATAACTTCATCGTTTGTTTCACTCTCAAACAACACTCTCAGACGAACGAGATCGTGAAAATCTGAGTAACAGTTTTTGTGGTATGTTTGCTATGGACTTGTGAAACTATTGTTTTTTTCGTTTTATGAAAACGCAAAGTTTGGGATTTACGACACCTTTGCATAACGGCAACGATATATATATATGTGTGTGTGTGTGTGTGTGTGTGTGTGTCTGTGTATGTGTGTGTGTGCGCGCGTGTGTGTGTGTGTGTGTCTGTGTGCGTATGCGTGTGTGTGTGTAGAAGTTTGAAAAGTAATACATAAGTTGTTATGTATTAAGAAAATAAGACGAGATGCTAAGATAGTGTTATCATGAAGAAAACTTCAGTACCGGTTTCAACATTCTTTGTTTAATTGCTTTTCTTAATTCATTCCTGGTCAAAAAGTTCGAAAAAAACATACACAGTACTAAAATGTTCTTCATCATAACATTATTTCAGCATTTTATACATTGCCTCATTTTGTTTATATATATATATATATATATATATATATATATATATATATATATATATATTTATATATATATATATATATATATATATATATATATATATATATATATATATATATATATATATATATATATATATATATATATATATATATATATATATATATATATATATATATATGTATATATATATATATATATATATATATATATATATATATATATATATATATATATATATATATATACATATATCTATTTACATATATATATATATAAATATATATTGATATACATATACATATATCCACATGTACAAAAAGCCGCTTGAAATTGCTTCTGTCTTATTACGTTCGGGTTTCAAATTTCACCGTGCTAAACATTGCGTTTAATTCTTTCAGGATCAGTAAAATTAAGAACTAGTCAAGAATCGTAGTCAATGCAACAGGCTAACTCTGTACTCTAAGACTGCCCCGCATCAAAAATTGTGGATTCTTTAAGACGTCAGGCTGGCAGTATCTTTAGCGTTTTTAACAAAATAGCTAGCGACATTTCTTCATATTGTAACCTCAAATACCGCTTGTCTCTAATTTGTTTCACAATTGGGGTAAAAAAAAAAAAAATATATATATATAAGGCCTATGCCGGCGTCAATAGCATCGCCTAGTTCCTCCCTTTGTTATTTCAGACCTATTGCCCAGATTTGAACTGAATACTATTAAAGGTCGGCCAGATAGCAGGATCATTAGAATCTTGAACAAAATGCATATCCGCATTTCTTGTGACTAACTAGGACCTCAGCTCAAATTCTTCTGAGAGAGATTGTACCTCTTATCACTTCGTGGTCGATAAAAAGCAGTGCGTGCTCAGAAATTATATGTATCGATGTAATAGACTTATCTCGCACTTCCCCCAATTACTAGCCTTGTATAAAAATTTGAAGCAAAAATAGGTTTTTAACGAAGTAGTCGACTTTTTGAAACCTAGTTGTTTTGAGATGTTAATAAATCTGACTGTGTCAGAGTCAGTGATAAAAACAGCTTTAGCGAACATTTTAGAAAAATTAAAATAAATATAATAACACGATAAAAATAGTGTTCTACGTCGGGGGAAACTAATGTTAACTGTCCTGAACAATTTGTTAGTAAATGCAGTCTGAAATTTCGCTAAAAATAAAACGAAAATGATGCAAAATGAAAATATGACTTATGAGATTCTCACCAATTAAAGTAGTAGAAACTTCAGCAGAGAGACCTCCAGATAGATTATTCGACATTGTTTATATAATCAGTTAATTTCTACTCGCATCTCAGTCTCGTCCAACATTAAACGGGTTATTATCAAAAACATTTCACTTTTGAAGTATAATGTAGCTTATAATATTTATTAAATATTACGTTGCCAGTTAACAAGAGACAAAATAAAAAAAAAGCATCACCGCACAGAGGATATAGAGCAAAGATTAACTGCAGAGAATTCTACGTTCATACTGTCGCATTCATAAACCGTTGTAAGAATATATATACTGATACATAGAATTATATGTGTATTTGTCCGCCGTCGTGGATATATATCATTGCGCAAACTTGTATGTACGTATACATGCATGTATGTATGTATGTATACTTTCTCTCTCACACACACACACATGCACACATGTACACCACTGAAATCTACAAGGTTTTTCATTCTCTGTCTATTTTCTCTTATTATTTTCTGTTGAAGAGCGTAGGCTCAAAACGTAAAATACTTCCTCATTTTCCCCGACGTCAAACTAATACACTTGCTTGTTTCTTATACACCTATTTTCGTATTTTTTTCTGTAAATTTCAGCTTTGTATATAAACATGGTTCGGTGAATACATTGTCTAAACTACGCAAAGATGTAAATAACACTGAACATTTCATTTTAACAGGTATATTTACCAAAATTACATAAAAATATCTTGATACACTGACGAGTAAATTTATTAAATAAAATTGCCATAAGGTTTCAACCGCAGCGTTTAGACGACTTCAGAATCTACTGCAACTTTTCTGGAAGCTCCCCTTTTTTATGTTGGTGAATGCTGCTGTCCTGTCTTGTCTTCAATTCATCTTTGGTGATACAAGAATTGTTGGTCATTCGCTCAACTGCGCCTTACATATAATAATCAAGGAGGTTGCAGTGTGGAGAGTTAGGTGGCCAGATGTTAGGGTTGATGCGGTTGCAGAAATTGTTTGACAGCTATGACTGGGTTTTCCTGCTTGTGTGACATGGTGCAGCGTCCTGTTGTCATACATAGGGTCTTCCAGCAACCACCTTTTGATTTAGGGCAGTTCTACCTCCTTCAGACACTTGATGTAGGCCTCCGTGTTGAGTGTGAGGCCGTGTGGGAGGATGATTGGAGGCATAATGTCGCCGTTACTAGTGATGTTGATTGGATATTTGATTTTTGTCACTCTCGGTACGTGTACGGCAAAGTAATGGTTGTTCCGTGTGTTCACTATCTAATCGTGGCAGAAATTCTTATCTCAGAATAACCAAAGAATGTTCGGGCTGAGAGGAAGCTTGAGTTTGTTGAAAAGCTTCGCAGAGCGGTATTTCCTTCCGTCCTTGATGGCTTTGGATAAAAATTGGCCTTTTCTTATCTTCTTTGAGGAATACCGAATGTCTATATGCACTGATACGAAAATAAGAAACTGCAATGTCGTTGGTGATGGACCTGTTTAACTTGGAGGGATCGTAGTAAAGCACGGTCTTGTTCTTAACTACAAATTCAGGAGTTTTTTTTTCTTATCAGAACGATCAGATTAAGTTTTCTGAGCTACCGTACCCTTGTAATCAGCATTAGATTCATCCAGCTCTTTCCGAATCCGCTACAATTCCCTCAGATTGACACCTAAACACTCTGAAATGTTCGTATTGGAGCTTGCGGTGCGAATGTCAAGGACAACAGTATGTCGTTTCCAAATTCTGGCAGAGTGAATTGTGTCACGGTCATGTTTGTTCTCACATACAGTGCCCAACTGACCCTAGTATACTGTGTAGTCGACGAAACCAAAAACGAACAATGCATAGGCGCAAAAATAGGAATATAAAATGTATATGCTTACTTTTTTGTATCACCTAACTGTCTGGATATTTTTCACTGTTGTCCCAATTTTATATTTTTATATATACAAATATAGCGGCGTACATACACTTTGATTTCATTTTTGTAAGTATATATATATATATATATATATATATATATATTTAAATTTTGTACGACACTATTGTTCTTTCGATTCTTTCATTCATTTCTTCTTTCTATCACCCCTTTCACACTTACTTCGTTCATTCCATTCTTTGTTCTTTCGATCCCCCTCTTTCACATTTCCTGGCCTTCATGTTCACTTTTTCTCATCTTTCACTTTTCTCTGTCCCTTTCATTTTTTACCGCCCCTCGTTAATTCTTCTATACCCCTCACTCTACCTCTCTCTCTTCTCTCGCCACGTGACCAATGTTCGCTCAAGATTGACTTTTCTTTCTGGGTTCGACTACCATCCGTGCAACATCTGTATTCCTCCCTGTGCCTGTCAAAACACATGTACCTGCCGTAAGGCTTTACTTTCACACACGCCAGCTTAATTTGATTCGTCCTTAGTCGAAAGACACCTCTTGTTATGTCCTGTTATTTGCAATTATATTTGTGTAACATTTCTCCGTTTTTTCCGTCCTTGTTTTCGTATACATTCGCAACTTTCTTCCCAGAAATCTAATGCTCTTAGCTTATTTTTTCCTCGGGGTTGGCGAGATTGGAGCAATCTCGGGTATAGCCAGCCGAAATTGCAAAGATAATCTGGAACTCGACTGAGGAAAGAAAACTCCGAATGACTCGTCCTTGTTTCCTTGTATCGTCTGTCTGGATGTTTTGTTGTCCCTTTTCTGTATCACCTAACTGTCTGGATGTTTTACGTTCTTGTCAAATTTTTGTATTATATTTATAATATATACATGTATGTATGCGCGCGCGCGTGTGTGTGCGTTTGTGTGTGTGTGTAGAGGCGAATTGGCTCACTGGTTAGGGCAGCAGACTCGCAGTCGTAGGATCACGGTTTCGATTCCCAGATCGGGCGTTGTGAATGTCTTTTGCTCGAAAACACCTAGAGCTCCACGAGGCTCCGGCAGGAGGTGGTGGTGAAAACTGCTCTACTATTTCACCACAACTTTTACTCTTTCTTCCTGTTTCTGTTTTACGTGTATTTCAAAGGGCCAACCTTGTCACACTCTGTGTCACGTTCTATCTCCCCGAGAACTACGTTAAGGGCACACGGGTCTGTGGAGTGCTCAGCCACTTGCGTGTTCATTTCACGTGCAGGCTGTTCCGTTGATCGGATCAACTGGAACCCTCATCGTCATAACCGATGGAGTGCCCCGTTATAATACATGCATACATACATACATACATACATACATACATACATGCATACATACATGCATACATGCATACATTCATACACACACACACACGCACACACACACGCACACACACACACACACACACACATGTATATATATATATATATAAATAAGCAGGTGTGTATATGTTTCTATACAGAAGCATATATACATATTTTGTTATGGAAGGGTGCTCTAAAGAATTTGGCTTCTTCTGAAAATTAGAGCATTGTTTTACTACGAATGGGGAGTAGTATTTTCAGAACAGAATCTGGTACCTTTAGCCTGCGTTTTTATGTATTTGTCTTAATGAAGTTTTATGCATATTCTAATTTAAAGGTGTATCTAAAGCCTGGGCCTGATTATTCGTATCATAGACATTTGCAGAGTCACCATATATTTAATGTACTTTTTAGATGTTATAAATTTTCCGATAAATCATTATTAGATGTTATAAATTTTCCGATAAATCATAGTATCCCCTGACTAATGGAAATAGATTTAATTTATAAATAAAATCTGATCACCAGCGTTAAGTCATTAACGAGTCGGCATCTCACTTGACGAGAATTTTGAAAAAAATCATTGACGAAATTGCTTGGCGAATGTAAAGCCCACATGATTAATCAGAGTTATCTGTACCTGATGTTCCACTACTTGTCAAGCCAGATCTCTCTTGATGTATTTGATTATAATTTAGTCACAAGGACAAAAGATATGAGATAATAACAGCAAGGGCGGTTTTAGACGTGTACTTAATTTATCGATGCAAGAACATGGACTTTCGATGCCAAAAAATAGTCTTTTCTTTTCTCCCCTCTGTAAATTTTGCTATCCTAGTGTCATTCAGGAAGTATTTATCAATAAAAAAAATCATTCGCAAGAATATGCCTTTATATTTTAAAGTATTTAAAATCCACCCTTCGGATAATGTTATCAGTGTTTAATATTGGTTCCAAATTTTGGCATAAGGCCAGCTATTACTAGGAAAGAGGTAGGTTGATTGTCTCGACTCAATATCCAAATGGATCATATTTTATCCGCCCTAGAAATTATAAAATGCAAGATCGTTCTCGGCGGAATTTGACCTCAGACCGTAAGCACAGACGAAATGCCGCTAAGCACTTTACTCGCCACTCTAACGATTCAGTCATCTTTCCGCCTTGTCAAACTTTAACATTAATATGCTCTGTAAGGAACGAACTTATAAAATCGTTTGCACCATTAGCGGCATTTCGTCTGTTTTTACTTTCTGAGTTCAAATGTCGCCGAGGTCGACTTTTGCTTTTCATCCCTTTCAGGTTCGATAAAACGTATACAAGTTGAGCACTAACGTCATCAAAATCGACTCGTTTTTTTTCTCCGAACATGCTGGCCTTGTACTAACGTTTGGAATATAATGAAGGTAGAAAATAATGAATACGACTGTGTACCCATTAAAGCATTAAAATCACGGCATTGTTGAATCAGCCTTTACATATTTATGGTCGTAACCTTGTGAATTACTCATGAGAGAGTACTGTACACTCTTTCTTACTTCTTTCTTTGTGCTGGCAATATTTGCCTAATTGCCTTCAAATATCAATGTATATTCCTCAAAGATAAATGTACACTGAATATTGTTAGTGCTAGATAACAACAATGAGCTTTCTCTAAGATATTCCTGCGAAAATGTACACTTTATCTTTCACTCTGTTTATCATTAGCTAAAAGAAATCCGTACCAAGTATTTGCAACATGTCTCCGGTTTCACATATATTTCTTCCGGAAGGTGGCGTGGTATCAGAATTGTTAGCACGCAGGGCAAAATGCTTAGTGGTATTTCGTCCGTCTGTACGTCCTGAGCTCAAATTCCGTGGCGGTCGACTGTCATCTGTTCGGGGATGATAAAATAAGTACCAGTTGACCACTGAGGTCGAGGTAATCGACTTACATCCTCCCCCGAAACGGCTGGCCTTGTGCTGAAATTTGAAATCGATATAAATTTCTTCACACCACAAGTCTCAGAGTTCTTTTAAAACAGTCATTGGACAATGACTTCCCCCCTGATTGAAATTTGAAAAAGAAAAAAAAAATAAGATCTTCGATTCCTTCGTTACTTCATTCTCTTTAACAGATGCTGTACGCAACTATATTTATAATTTTGTTGCTAAATTTAATTAATCATTGATTCGCTCTTTTAGAACTCTTATGCGTACGTAGTTGACATTTGATAAACTAGTACGCAGTGGCACATAATTTGAACTGAAGTGGAAGGAATGATTAATTTCTTCAACTCTATTCTTCATATATGTTGCCATGGAAGCTGCGCATATTTCGAATTTACTAATTGGCCGTGTATGGAAAACGAAGACAATTGACATTTGAGAAATTGAGTGCAAGATAAAAAAATAAAGGAAGAATATAGAAAATCAGATGTGCAGTACTAAGTGACATTGTCAGTATTTTAAGAAGGAATGAATATAAATCAAATGAGGAGTTTCTATGTCATGAGACTTGTTAGAATTTCTATAAATTATAATGTCAGAGGAGATTGAATTAATAGACTGAAGAACACTATAGGCGAATAATTTTGTGAATACTGAAATATTTCAAGTAGCATAATGTGTTACCAGCAATTACCATGTGATGACAATGGATACGAACACGTTAAGTGTTCTAACTTATAACATTTTCACCGATGGAAATATATTCTCTTTCGTATTTCACTAAAAATAATGTTTTATATATTTGTTTCGTAGTTTTATATGCTAGGAATGCATTAACGATATCTTATTACATCCAGCAATAATATTTGACATCGTTCTTCAATGCCTTTCTTTTCAAAAATCAACCAAGTGCTAAAAATTAAATAAGAGAAAAATACACAATACTACAAATCATTATACAATTTCAGAGTTTGTTATTTCATCTTTTATAATTCTTTCATTTTAAAAGATCTGTGTAATATTCGAAGAGAAGAAAAACTGAAATTGTTTTTTTTCTCGTAATTTATTTTTTTTACTCATTTATATGCAATCGCAGCATTCCTATAAAAGATCCAATAACTTAATCAACTAATTAGCCATAAAAATATAAACTTTATTGAAATGAGTTCCTGGGTGAATTGTCAAATTACAGAAATATGTGACTTTACGCAGCTTTTCACATTATTACAAATACAATAATCTTTATTAATAGACTTACAGCAAGCTGTGTACTAATATTTCCCAGAATGAATTAAACAATGAGACATAGAATTAAATACTAGAAGTAAACCAAATCTAAATAAGATAAAAACATACAATATCACCAAAATTTTAAAGAAATAGTTCAAAAATACTATGCATAGTAAATTAAATACTTCTTTCCAAGAAAACGATAAAATGCATTTGAGATTAATGGCAAAAGCTAATCATGATAAAATGAATTAACGATACACTTTATATTATTTCCCTCTCCTGAATTTAACTCACACACGAGATTCGGCTTGCATTTGATTGGAAAGATCAATGATGAGATTAGTTTAAAAAAAAAAAAAAAAAAACAGAAGAAGTATGTTCCATTTTTGATAATTTCGGCCAATATTCTTCGCAACACATTCACATACACACACAAATACACACAAACACACACACACACACACACACACACACACACACACACACACACACACACACACACGCACACACACACACACAACACACCTACGCAAAACATACATTTTACCTTCTCGAACCATTCCTTGCTCATAAGGGATGGTTTCTTGGTTTCAGTGGCGTATATATTCTACACCTGGACGGGACGCGGATACTTCTCAGGATTACCCACTTTTGCCAGATGAGTGGACTGGAGTAACGTGAAATGAAGTATTTTGCTCAAGAGCACAAGACATCGCCAGGAATCGAAACCGCGATCTTACGATCATGTGTCCAGCGCACTAAACCACTCACTTCCACACACACACACACACACACACACATATATATATATATATATACATATATACATACACGGATATTTTATATATAGATATATATTGTTTGTGTGCGTGTCTCAGTATGCTTATGGAAATTGTGACATGGGCATGTATATAAATACACACGCATGGTAATATAGACCAATTATATTGAATTATTTTGTGACATAAAATTAGATTAATACTTGTTTTAACGAAAGGAATGCAAAATGAAAGAAATACAGAGGCGAACTAAGAATGGCTAACTATTTACCGTCTCTTTCTGCAATATTTCATTGTTAGAATCAATAAACCAGGTCACATGAAGAAATTGTGGATATCATAGAGCTGTATCGCTCGAGACATGCGAGAAAAAGAATTTGTGATTTAGTAATATTTTTCACTAGACTCATGGTAGGTAACACCTTACATGCTGGTTTCAATGGATTCAAACAAATTGTAAACTACCAGAGAACTTGCATCCATACAAATCTTGAGGAATGAAAAGCTTCACGTTTGCACTACCAACTCCATGGTAACCAACGGCAATATACCAAATATTAACTAGCGACTTGAAGAAAACAATGCTGACGATACTGTAACAATGAACTCTGCCATATCACATACATTCATTGCTGTTTATAGTACGAGAACCAGGCACTGCCTCTGGCGCCATTATTACTAATCAACCAACATCTACTACATATAATGAACAGGAATTTAACTCTGCCAGCCGCGCAATTCCGTACACCACTAAAACACCTATTCTTCTTTTGTCTGTAAAATTTATAAAACTATAATCGTGAAAGAATATCTGTGGAAAACAAGTGGTTAGTGAGAGGAGATAAATTTGCCAAATTTCCGGAATATCAAAGACAAAATATCCTGATTCTTGAAAGCAATAAAGAGTACTGTTTGTTTTTCAGAATCATTGCGTCGAACGCGTGAAATGATTCAGACTGATATTAGAAGGTAAATCAGTCAGTATTTTAGATCTACGATAAATTGTAGGAAAAATAAGTGATAGTTAATTTTTATGTCACTAACATCTAGACTATATAGATATTTTTGTTGTGTGATAGCGTGACATTTCTTAGTTTAGCAATTGTAACCGTAGATGGATTGATGTTTGGTGGAACGACGTCATTGTTTTCATTGAGAAAAAGACCAGCATGGCGAAGTAATTTTATCTTCTTTATTCTTCTAACGCATTGTTTCTAGGATCATGAAAGCTTGTTGAATGTGTGGAGGAGATTTAGATGCTATTTCGTGAAAGTAAATCGACGTTTCACAGAATCCCTGGAAGAAATGTTTTGGATAAAACAGATTTTTGTAAAGATTATAAATTGATTACGGATTTGCAATGACAGAGGAAAGGGAAAACATAAGAAGGGAAAGAGATGCGAATTAAGAGAGAGATACTTAGATAGGAGATTAATTGTTAGAGAGCGCAGAGAAGAAAGACAGAAAAGACTAACAGAAAAAAAGTGTCATAGAGGAATATAGAGAAAGCCGCATTGCTAAAGAGGTAGAAGTGAAAGGACGGAGAGGTAGAAAATCAGAGAAAATAACATAAAGATGGAAAGAGAAAGGAAGGAGAGAAAAAAACGGATGAAATGAGGCGCAATCAAAATGAAGCCAATTTTCAATTGAAGAAGGATTTTAGCAAACGAATAACGTTAATGACGGTGTCAAGCGGTGATTATGCAGTCCACCAACATACTTCTTTTTTTTTTAGGAATGAGATTCAATGAATGCGAACACATTTAACACATGGAACATTACAAAATTGTAATTGATTAAAATAGGAGGTGATTAAAATATTTCTAATGTTAGCAAGTATTATTCTCTTCATACTTCACACCACATTTCAAGGACACTTAATATCGTGTACGTTTTCTAAGATATATTAACATACGAAACGTGTCGATAAGCAGCGATCGGACTAACATTGCTTTACGGTTGCGCAGGTAGCTTAGAGTGACACATTTCTGGATTCTTTAAAACTGCTTGTTATTATATAGTCAAAGGTGTTATTATATAACCTCAGGCAATATGCTGTAAGCAGAGTCACAGAGTCACGCTTGTGTATGATGATATATTTGAACGCATATATATATATATATATATATATATATATATATATATATATATATATATATATATATATATATATACATATATGTATATGAACAAAAATTCTAACTGGGCCTCAACTGCAAGATCATGCGCTGGGTATCCTCATATGAGATCACTATGTCACACACATATGTCTGTCATGCATTGCCTGGTGTACCCTTATCCGACGAGTATTTATGATGGGTATACTGGGCTTCGTATATTTTACCCCAGTGTCACTTTGATGCCATGCACTGCTCCCCCACTCAGTAATAATAACAACAACAACTAATAATGATAATGGTAATGAAACTAATAATAATAATAATAATAATAATAATAATAATAATAATAATAATAATAATAATAATACCTCCAAAATAGCAATGAATAAGTAGTTATCTAGTACGGAATACTTGACGCTGCGGCTTGTGTGCAAACACGAACGCAAGCAAAAATTCACATGCTCTTGTCAAGGAAATTTGCAAAGGAACTTGATATTAAACCTGATTAGGATGAATAACCCGAAACCAATGCCATGCAAAACAAAAACAAAACGGATTAAACAGACTGCAACAATGAAAGAGCAGAAGCAAATTGAGGAGCGGTTGAGCCAGAAGCGTCCGCATGGACAGTATATTCTTCGAAGCCGAAATGCTAATGTAGACCAAGCAACAACCCATCACTGGCTCAGAAGCCCAGGACTGAATACAGAGACTGAAGGTTTCACTTTGGCGGCACAAGATCAAATATTGGTTACCAAAAACTACCACGCTAACATTTTTCACAACGCTTCTGACCGTGAATGCAGATTCTGCGATAAATTTAACGAAACAATAGACCATGGCATCTCGGGATGTCCTGCACTGACACCAAACGAATACAAAAATCGCCACGACGGTGTAAGACAGCATTTACATTGGAAAATATGTGAACACTACAAAATCAGCACTCTTGCTTACTGGTATTAACATCATCCTGAGCCAGTGGTTACAGGTAAAAATGTCACCATCTTCTGGGATTTTCCAGTCAACTCCAACTGAACGATACAGGCTAATCGACCAGACATAGTCATTAAAGAAAAGGGGAGAATTACTTAGAGACTAATAAATGTAAGTGTCCCTAATGATAAAAAAAATATCTGTAAAGGAATTTGACAAATTTTGTAAATATAAGGACCTGGAAATTGAAATACAAAAGAGGTGAAATTTTAAGGGGAGAACTCTTCTCCTTATTGTGGGTCCCCTAGGTATGATATAAGGAGATGTCTGAAACATTTCGATAATATCCCAGAGGAACTATGTCTCACCGAAATTCAAAGGTTGTGCTAACAAATACTGCTCACATCCTTAGAAAAATCCTGTCAATTTAAATGTACATGTTGTATTGCCTTAAGATATCTCAATACTGCCCTGCCACTCCCCAACTCCTGAAGCTTTCAGTCATGCTGTAACATCTCTTATCCTTCAATTGCCCCAAGACGCTAGGTGTGTCTTGGCGAATGTTTGCAACAAATACGCTGATTAAATCTAAATGATGATGATGATGATGATGATGATGATGATGATGATGATGATGATGATGATGATAATAATAATAATAATAATAATAATAATAATAATAATAATAATAATAATAACAACAGCAACAACAAGTTGCTGCTGACGAGAATAATGATAATGATGATGACGATGATGATGAATTACCTGATTATGATGATGATAATATTTAGCTGCAGGCACATTCAATTGTGCGGCTAGGAAAAAATAACATACATTCCACGAAATGGTGGACGTATTTATCCTTGTTATTCATTAGGCATGGTCTTCTACAAAGGTGTGATGTAGTGATGCTTCTTCCCTCGTAACACTTGTCTGCCAGGTTGACTCTTTTCCTTTAAGGAGTGTATATCTAAACCCAATCTGCCTCGATTGCTTCAACGAAACAATGTAAGTACGAAAGTATTTCCTGTTTCTAAACTCGAACTAATAATTCGTATATGAACTTGGCCAAACACTTCACTGCCTGTAACTTCCTCAATGTTACTGCTATTGTTATTTGTATCGCTTTCTCTTAGACTATCATTATTTATATCTTGTGAAATTGGTGTATTGTGCTAATTGAATTTGCTCTGTTTATTTCTTTTGTCTGTAGTCAATAAAAAAAATGTGAGTTTGAGTATTTGTGGTGTTTTAAAATTTATAAGTTGTTGTTTTTTACGGTGATGGAAGAGGGAAAGAGAGAGACTAAAAGAATCTTAGCAAAATAAATTTAATAGCTTCTCTTCTCTGTTTAGCTCTTTGGTTTCCCAAAAATATTCTTAACATAATTTCATCTGCTTAAATACTATGTTTAGAAGGGAGGAAGCTATGCTGGGCTTGATAAGATAAAACAACAGAACATCAAAACTACTACTACTACTACTACTACTACTACTACTACTACTACTACTACTACTACTACTAATACTAATACTATTGCTGCTGCTGCTAAACTGCTACTACTATTACTACCACCACCACCACCGCCGCCGCCGCCGCCGCCACCACCACCACCACCATTACTACTACTACTACTACTACTACTACTACTACTACTACTACTACTACTACTACTATTACTACTATATTATTATTATTATTATTATAATTGTTAGCCATTGAGTTACAGACGCTATGGAAAGAGCAGTTAATACGTATCCCTGCATTAGGAACTACTCCTAAAGATTTCAACAGATGGATAGATGAAATAGGCATTAAATCTAGTTTAGTAGAGTCTTAGAAATAGTATTATTAGGGATAGCTAGGATACTTAGTAAGTTTCTTAGCGTCTAAAGATATTTGTTGTAGCCCGATGTTAGGAATTTTTTCCAAAAGTCCAATCTATTCAGCGTATATAAAATATGTTATAATAAAAATAATGATAATAATAATAAAGATAGAAGGCAAACGACGCTGGATCATAGATATAGCATGCCCAGCTGACAACAAGGTATGCGATAAAGAAGAAAGAAAAGTCGATAGACAGAATAGGTTTCGATTTCGTTGCATTTGTGTCACTCATGTTGGCTATGATGGTGGTGTTGGACCTGCTGCTGGCACCAGTGATAGCGTGGACGCGTCAGTGCTTTCGTTTGTGTAGTTGCTTTTGGTATTTTTTTAGGTTCCTACGATAGTGGAGGGGAGGGCAGAAGCAAGGCAATTTCGTTTTCATGTTTGCCGTCGCTACTGTTCTTGTTGCTGCTGCTGTCTTTCATGACTTGGCTGTCCTCTCTTCCGGACAACCGGCTGTTCCATTCAGTAGAGGGACAATTTTCGTTGGCTATTTTTGATTTTAGCAAAACTAATCAGGAGCGTCTTAGCCCAGACACCGAAATAGCATCTTGGAGAAGAACTAACCAGCTACCCAATGTCCTGGTTTGTTTAACTACGTAACAATAATAAATGTACAATGTATAACAATGTGTAACAGCAAAACTTCCGTAATAATAAATAAATGACCTAGCGCAGTACCAAGCAGTGGCTCTCACCGCTTCTGATCTTAACTCATTTGAAGTGTTATCATGTACATATTTTGTATTGCTATAAAAGATGGGCTCCAGCAAATATTCTGCCCAATACCGCACGTTTGGCTGTTACTTGCTTGACCTTCGCCTGTTAAACATGTAACTTAGTGGCAGATGATATGTGCATTTCTGATCAGGAACAGAAGTAGCTGGGGAGCATCATAGCCATGTGTTGAGAGGAATTCTTTGGTGCCTGGATAAGTCACCACTGGAAACATGGGAGTTTCATTCATCATCCTTAAACAACCCTTATTCAGGGACAAGTTGAGCGGGATGAGCTTCTTGGCCTGACGAAAATTCTAATTAGGACCCACCTACAAGGTCATGTGCTGATTATCGTAATATGAGATCACCATGTGGCACACATGCTTGTTATGTATGTGCCTGGTATATCGTTATCAGACGGGTAGTCATGATGGGTATTTTCGGCTTTGTATATTTGTACCCCAGTGTAACTTTGATGGCATGCACTGCTCTCTCAATCAATACTAATAACAAGAAGAAGAAGAAAAAGGAAGATGGAGAAAAAAAATGAAAATGAATGACGACGATGCCGAACAAGAACAAACCGAATTTTCAAAGTTGAAAAATACACGACGAGAAATATTTTTATAGGCTACATGCGTCCCGCTCTTGAAGAATGAACACATAACACGAGATTTCCATCAAGTTTACACGAAAGATTTTTACTAACTGTTTCTCCCGTATTTTTCTTGTTTTAACGAATTAAGAACAAGACAAACTTGTAAACAGATTTATTTTTGTAGTAATGTTTTCATCTTTCATTGCTATGATCTTAGTACGATCTCGTGTAAGAGGGAAGTATACTGTTAAAAGGAAATTTATGATCAAAATCAGTGTGTGCATTATATTGCACAACTACCACCTCTATATCGTCCTCATTCCACTACTACTACTACTACTACTACTACTAATAATAATAATAATAATAATAATACTAATATCTCATTCCTAATACCTTAGGAATGAGAACTCAGGTTCGAAATTTCCCCAAGACACCTGATGAAGGCTGGAGGGTATATCAGCCGAAACATTGTTAACAACTAACAAGATGAGGACTAACATCTGTCAAATGTAAATAATGTACATAATTCCTCATCTTTTAAATATAGAACTGTATTAACTATAGGAATCGTAAGGAAAAATATTTCCTCTTTATATGTTCAACCACTCAGAGCAAGTTCATTCAATGTTATATAATCTTACATAGTGAAATCTTCAAAACTGGGGCTGTAACACCAACAAATATATTTAAACAAAGGAAGATTACATAAAATTTTAGTGGGATTAGGATATTATACCAGCCAGATATTCTATCTGAAATACAGAACATAGCGTATATAACTAATATTAGAGAAGTCATAAATGAAAGAGATGTTTTAAAATTACATAGAATACAATCAGGGTCTCTCGGAAAAACACTTGAGAGATTCTTGTAGTCGATTTGGATTTTCGTTCCCTGGAAACTGGCCCTTCTGCTTTATCTCGTATTGAAACTCAGCGCTTTCGATGTTACGTCCAAATATGGCTCAATTTGAATTTAGGATACCCAAATATTTGTCAACGCCGTCAATCATTTATTTGCAGCGTTTGTTTTCCAGTTAACTAGTTAGAAGTTTTTGCCATTAGAACGTATGTTACCCCACGGTTGTTGACAATTTTCGCTGAACGTTTCACGATTTCAGATCACAATTTCCCATTTTTTGTACATTTTCTTCTCCTTTCTGCGTCAGTTAGCTATTCCAAATCAGTTTCTGGTATATGTCACCCATTCTCAGAATAGACGGATCGTTACTGCTGGTTGGAGTGAACTGGATAGCGGTGGTTATACTGTAGAACGAGACATTTCGTAAAAGTGAACTTGCTGGTCATGTGCCAAACATTTAAACCAATATAGTCAAATGCTGGGTATGGGTTATCCGCTTCCGCTAGGGCGGGAATTATGACCGATAGTGCTATTGAAATCTCGTTGACTTATTCATTATTTTACTTTGTTTCCCGTTCCTAGGAGCGAAATTGCTAGAATACAATAAGAGTAAAACATGGATAACAGTTGTATATTTTCCTTTGATCTATCCCTCTTTTCTTCACGGCAACAAAATTCCCAGCACAGTTGTGAAATGAACCTATTCCTGCCTGCAAATCTATTAGTTTCTGAAATGGCGTATATTGTGAACCTGCTGTTGACCGTAATGTTTCGAAAAGGTTCCATTGAGCTGCAACAAAATATATTTTGCCGTGCTTTAATTGTCACACTCAAGTAATATGCCACGGAGGCGGCTAACTGGCAGAATCGTTAGTGCGCTGGGCAAAATTCTTCTAAGCTTTTTGTCCGTCTTCACGTTCCGAGTCCGAATTCCGCCGAGATCTAATTTGTCTTTTATCCTTTTGGGGTCGATACAATAAATACCAGCTGATGTCGATGTATTCGAGTTATCCAGGTCCCATACTTCTTTGACTTGTGCCATTTTTTTTTCACCAATATAATATGACAGGAGTTTCCATAGGCCTGCATTTTTCGTATAGTCTTTATATTTGACTGTATTGAAGGACAGACAAAAGTATTTCATATTATTTGCCATTCTCTATATAGAAATGGTGTGAAGACGCATGGATTTGTGGTTAGGTTGTTGAACACTCGATCTCAAGAACGTGGCTTGTATTTTTGAACTGGTTGGCGTGAGCAAAAATACCTCCTCTCACGTGGCATTTTGTAAAGTTCGATACTTTAAATGCGGTACACTATGCACCTATCCAGGCTACTTTGATTTTAACGAGGAGGTGATCAAATTAACAAAACACTTTTGCTCATTATAAATGAATGTTTTTCGTAGGATTCACGACAAGAAATTGGGCTACCAATAAATCGTTCTTTAATCAGAATAATTCACTAATTTTTTGAGACAAAAGGTGATAATTTTCCTACATGTCGCCCTTAGAATATTTTCTTCGTGCAAGGTAATAGGGTTCTTAGGGACACATTCAATCAGTAGTACAATTTATATTGTATTTTGGTATTTAAAATGATGGATCACAAGAAATGAGATATGCTACAGATGCGAAAATTCATTCATATTTTCATTTCATGTTTGAAGAAGTTTGTCTGCTCTGAGTGTCGAAATTATTAATGTTGTTTTTGTAATTATCGCTAAGTATATTCGCAGCATCACTTAGAATTTTTTTTTTTTCTGAAAATGTTTTGCTACTTTTTAATCATGTAGTCACTTTTGTAAAGTTGGTACATTCGTAATTTCTTCTGCTTCATATTCACAATATAGTATTTTTTAATTTTTGTTTTGATAGGTATTACTTTCCTGACTGGTCGCCATTACGAATTTAGTCGAACGGATAGCAGAACAACAGATTAGAATAAATTGAACATAGTTGTTTTTCACAAAAAAACAGTTCTATAATAAACATTAGCTTGTAAATTTGAACTACGTGACAAAAACATGTAAGCATATTAATCAAATATCTTGAAAAAAAAATAGGTGTTAATAGCCAATGCGTCGTCTGAAGGCGTTATATAGTTAAAATGACATTAAATTCAAGCAAACCATAAAAATCACAAAATTTTCATTGAATTTTTCCACGTAACCCCTCCTCCTCCTCCTCCTCCTCCTCCTACTACTACTACTACTACTACTACTACTACTACTACTACTACTACTACTACTACTATCGCTACGGTTGCTGCTTGTACTACCACAATACTGATGCATATAACAATAATCCTTTCTATCAATACTCAAGGCATGCAATTTTTGTGGAGGGATTAATCGATTATATCGAGCCCAGTTGTATAAGGATAAAAAGCAAGGTTGACCGCGGTAGAATTTTAACTGAGAACATTGAAACCGGCGTGCTAACGATTCTGCAATCTCACCGCCTTAATAAGAACAACAATATTCATATAATAACAACAACAATAAGAAATATTAATGATTTGAATTACTATTTGTTACTTTTGTTTATTTATTCAGTGGCACGGTGCTGCTTCATTTCAGGAGCTGATTTTTCTCGTCCATTTTAGTTTTGTGCTGTCACCCTGTCAGTTTAGAAGCAAATGTGACGCCAACAAGCATGATCTCACTCTTTGAAGGGCTCTCTCGCATCTTGTAGAAGGAGAATTTATGTAACAAACGAACGCTTTTGGTTCTGCCATACGTAGATATGTGCCTTTTTTTCTCTCCCTCTAGTGATTAATTCTGAAATACTTTCTGAATGAAGTCCATCCAGACCACAAAATGCATCCGGGTGTTTCGCTTTCAGTCTATGTTTTGTGTGAGGAGAGTCATTATACGTTTGCGAACGATAGATTTGTTTGCAAAAGCTTCAACATTGCCAAGCATAGAACGAATGTACACACTATTTACATGGCTGTGTGAACTTTCAAATCAAGACAAATTGCTATTGTTTTCTTCCTCTTGTCTGGATAACTTTAGGCTTTTGTTGCCTGTAATTTTACAACCTTTTTCTTTCTCTTTGTCCATATATGGCCCTAATATTTACGTCTGTTTATATTAGAGGAGAGTGTTTATTATGCTTTCTACCACCATGATTGTAGTGCTGCAACATTCGATGCAAGCATGATGAAACGGTTCTGGTAAAATGCTTAAAAGCGCAAATAAATTCACAGATGTTCAGACGTTATTTCGTCTACTGTGATGTCAACAACTTGGAGACAAATTATCCAAAGAGATAACTTAATACAATACCGAAAATAATCATTTAACGTGAATTCAATATAGCATTTCAAAATTATCGGGTGTGAGATGCATAAATAGATTAACTTTAATTCGCACAATACGTTGCTATTTTAATACCATTTTGACATTGTCCAAGAGATATTTCGTCATATTTTATGCAGCCAAATGTTACATTAAAATTTGATTTAAATTTACAAATTACAAAATATGTCAGAGAATATGAAAAATAACTTCTGGACTGTAGTTGAATTTCTGTTAATTTATGTTTCTTTTATGTGGACTGTCATAATGTATTTGAAACTATACCGGATGCCCCATATAACTCCATGCATTGTACTGATGAAATTATGTCAGGGAAATAACTGTCGCAAGTAGACAACGCATTAGAAGGAGAAAAGGTGATTTTGCTAGACACTGCTTGAGAGTAAGAAAGAGTTGATCAGGCACAACTTCCTTTTGTAGCACTTTACCTAGTCAAATGTATATCGGACACTTTGAGACTAGCTGTAATGATCAGTTATAGCATGACACTAAATGCAGTCATGAGGAGGTATCATATGATATGGAAGATGAAGTTGGTAAAAGACGAAGGTCTTGTGAATCAGGACAGACACTTGATGATACTGATGATGATGATGATGATGATGATGAGGAATGAGGATGATGATTGCAGGTGGGCTGATGTTCAGGATGAGTAATGACAGGAAGCAATTTCAGCCACATCAAAATTTTAATATATATCGCGTATTAATGATCTCACATTCGCTGATAGTATCAAAAAGGAATTTGTCGGTAAGTAAATATATTATATATAAATATATAATATATAATAAAAAGGCTTTCATAAACATTCTTTATTTGAAAAATCTGAAAATGTTTCAGCATATCAGCTCCGAAAATACAAGTCTAAGAAAATGAACATCAGGGTTTTCAAATTATAACAGCAACGACGAGGGATCATTTTGTTTTGACACGACGTCTTCCAAACAATCAATTTATGTTGTGCCATATTACATTAAATATTTATGGACCACTCCAAACGTGATGATTAATATTAATGATTTACCTACTGACATTTCTACACGTTACTTTCTTTTATAGTTTTCATCCCGCTCCACCTTACCACATTTCATTCATCTGTCTCTCTTTTGCTCTCAAGGATGCCTGCGTAGTTTTCTGATTCTGCATAATCGGCATCTAAATGTATTAAGATGTTACCAGCGTAAGGGTTTTATCGAACATCTGCAATACCTGTCATATTACATTCTAATACTCTAAGGTAATTGCTAGATTCATAAGTAATATTTTGTTTCACCAATGCTGTTTCCATAGAACCAGATGCACTGTTGGCTTTCTCTTCCTCGTTAACTTTCAGCAGGAGCTTGCCTCGGAGAAGTTTGATGAAAATAATTACGTTATATTCGACGTGTCTAGAATAGGAATCTTCTTCTAAAACTGAGTGCTTATGTGTTGGATTGGTAGTTTCCTGGTCAGATGACACTCTGGCATCTTGTATTCACTGAGCTTTTTCTCTCTTTCAAACTTTTAATTTCAGTGATTCCCTACAGCTTGATTTTGTCGTATATGCTACTCCTGTTATAGGTCAATTTATTCCCCCTCACACATACACACACACACACACATATCCAACAATACCCAGTTTTACATAGGTGGCGCAACTCATTAATGCATTCTAATGTTAGCAATCCGTTCAACACTCATTTGTCAAATGCACACTGCCTTCTTAAGCAAAAATCTCGAAAATGTACTCAAATGGAGATATGTAGTTTGGCTTCTTTCAGCTGTATTCTAGCATCCACCCTTCATTCCATGGTCATATGTTTGGTACCACAAATTTGTTGGTGGTATATAAAAAAACTTTCACAAACAAAATGTTGCATTGCGCCTCTTTCTGGCATTTTTGTTGTAGTGGTATATTCTGGCGTCATATGGAATATCAAGGAAACGGACAACTCATCTGAGTAGCATTAAGTGTTTCTGAGGAAAGATCAGCCTCTACCACTCAGGCTCTCTTTCTCTGTCTATCCTTATTCTCTTTTTCTTCCTCCTTCTCTCTTCTTCTCTCCCTCTCACTCCCTCTCTCTCGCAGGATTTTCTACTGGTGCTACAATTGTCTCTACTCGTCCATTTTCGCCCAAATACCGTCACCTACTTTGAAGCATTCCAGACATATTCAACTCTCCTCCGCTTGATATCATAGTGGCGACTGATGCCTGTGCCTACCGCTGATCTCTACATTAAGTACTTTCAGTTTTTATCCACCATTTAGTACTACTAGAATTCTCTCTTTGCAACGGTAGGCTAATATCCATGCTACCAATCAAATAAAAATGGTGCTGCTTATTCTTCCAGTAATCAATAGTTCCTCTAGTCGCTCTTCATTCCCCCAATTTCTTCCGCTTACTTTCTTAATTACTCGAAGGATGCTCCTGAATAGAGACATATATACATGGATACATAAGTACGTAGTATATATATGTGTGTATGTTTGTCTGTGTGTATTTGTAAATGGATATGTATTTATATATATGTTTTGTTTGCCAGACGTAGTTTGTTTTTTTCTCATTTTATTCCCTATTTTCTACAACAATTTTAATAAGTCAATCAATAATATATTCTTCAGTGTTCACAACTTTTTGCCAAGTTTCTATTTACTCGTCTATATCTTGAGGGTGGAAATCTGCTGATCTCGAGCCAAGAATTCATCGAGCCACGATTCTTCTTCGCGTTGTAGTTTATAGAAATGCTTCATTTTCTGTTGAACAACGAGCAAAAAAGATAATAATTTGCAGGCACTATATTAGTAGAATACAGGGAGCGAGTAGAACTTCCTAATCGCGTTCTTGAATAGTAATTTAGTTCAAATTAGTTACCTTTGCGCAAGCGTTGTTTTCGTCTGCCGGGTTATTTCAGCTGGATTACCATCCAGTAAAATTAACAGAAAACGGTATGACGAGAGCACCCCTAGTGTACTGGTGCAGCTCCTCTTGGAAGATCTTGTTCAATTAATCGTCATTGAGCCGAACAGTGTAGCTGAAACGCGAAGAGTCACTGAGTTTGAATTTCTCCACCGTGAAGTTTGATTTCAGAGCTATTGTTGCAACAATAGCGTTTTGTCAGTAAACATCACTCTTTTCTCAAGCAGCTTGGGAAATTTCATTAAAACCCAATGGAATCAGGTGTCAAAAAAGCTCGTTTTGCCACTACATCACCATATAACCGATACGATGTAAAACGTCTTCAAACGTCCAAGCCGATAAAAGGAATTCTTAAGGAAGAATAGCGTTACAAAAGATGAACATACCATCTGCAATAAAAATGTTTTGCGTTAATTATATAACAAAAGAAAAAAATGAACACATTTATCTGACAAATCAATACATACATGTTCAATATCAAGCTTATTATTTTTCTGGATATACTAATCTGTAACTTTCTGTGTTGACGTAACATTAACCAACACCTCATTTTTTAAAATTATTTACTCACTGTTTACTTATTAAAACACAGATAGATACTTACCGATCTAACAGTATAGTATATGAGTACTAACGATACCCGAAACAGAACTATCAGTTTTTGTTTGCAGTTATTCATGATCTTGCAACTCCATTTTCTCCGTATTTCTTAAACATTTGTAGTGTAATCTGTTTCGCCTATATTCAGTATAATTTTCTTATCTTACCTTTTTACACATTCTCACGGTATTTTGCATTTGCTAGGAGAATAAACAGGAGAACAAATATGTTGTTGGAAACTTTAAAACAGATCTTCCTCAGCCCATGCGCTGTTGCTGTTGCAGTTGTTTAACTCTATGTTACACGCGATCGCCCAGCACAAAAACATACCAACCGTGACTTTCGTGACTGCTAATGTTATTTATTTATTTACCATTATTAGTTTATGCGTTTTAAATGTGGCGACCTGGCAGAATCGTTACCCTACCGGGCAAAATACTTAGCGTTGTTTCGTCTGTCTTTACGTTGTCAGCTCAAGTTCCGCTGAGGGCAACTTTCCCTTTCATCATTTCGGGGTCGATAACATAAGTAACAGCTAAGTACTGGTGTCAAAGTAATCGACTTATCCCCCTCCCCTGAAATTGCTGGCTTTGAGCCAAAGTTTGCAATCATTACTTTATGTGTTTAAGGTGGTAAGCTGGAAGAACCACGGACGTGCTAACGAATCATCCAGCTCTTAACGCTCTGAGTCCAAATGTCACTGAGTTCGGCTTTCCGTTTAATCGTTTCGGAGATCGAAAAAATATTTACCGGTTGTGCACTAAGGCCGTTGTAATCGACAATACCTCTCCGACAAAATTGCTGAATTTGTGACAAAATACGAAAGAATTCTTTCCTGTCGTAGTTTTTATATGAAGTTGGACTGCGGTGGAGACCGCAACTGTATCTAGCCGAGATTTTTCGGATTATTATTGCGATTTAAATATTGATATCAAATTATAGTACAATGTCATCAATTTCGGGAGAGGGGGTAACTCAATTATTTTCTGTTATACAATTTTCATAAGACGGTGAAATAGGATTTCATGTGAAGTACAATAATTCAACTTTAAGCAAACACATTAAATGCAAAGACGTTTCGACGTGATCTCGTTTATATTCGCAAACAGCATTCGCTTCTATACCCTAGATATACACCATTTAACCTTTATCGTTTCAATCATCAGGAGTGCAATCATGTGGGAGCCCCCCCCCCCCGCCTTGAAGAGTTTTCAAGTGAATGAATGGAAGGCAATACTTAGTTCTCTTTTGAAGCCTCGTACTTAGTCTATCAATCCCTTTTGCTGAAGCACTTTGTTACGGGGACTTAAACGCACTAATTCCGGTTGTCAAGCGATGGTAGGGGACACACGCAGAAGCAAAGACACACATGTAACCACATGTAGATAGTTGGCGATATTTTTCCTCTGTCTTTCTTTTCTTTTGGACATTCCTCTGTCTCCTGTTTCTGAAGAAGTGCTTTTGCTCGAAACGTAAAACTGCCTTTCTTTCCTTCCCCGAGCGTCTGCTAATACGTTGCATGTACCACGCCCTCGCGTTATTCTTTTTTCTTGTGTATTTTCATCATCTCTTTCGGATTATACATATATACATACATACATATATATATATATATATATATATATATATATATATATATATATATATATATATATGTGTGTGTGTGTGTGTGTGTATGTATATACAAGGCTATGATAAAGAAAACGTACCAAAAGTGTCACGCAGTTGGATTGAACTCAGAACCATGTCGGCGGGAAGCAAACTTCTTACCACACAGCCACGAATACCATCCAAGCATGAATACTGCGTTACGAAATATAGATCTGGAAATATGTTTTCAGAAAATTGAAACGAAATGGGAGAGATGAATTTCTACCATTTCACCATATTGTGGCAGAATTCTGAGGTGAGTTTTCTTACAAAATGAAACCAAAAAAACAGACAATCTTTAAAAAGGGAAGAAAACAATAAGCACTTGCATTTTTAGTTTTTTTTTACTTGTGTCTCCAGGGATAACTAATCTGAATGAAAACAGAGATATAGAGGCAATTTATTTAAGTTCCTACCAAGCATGCAATTAAAATACAAACATGGGATTCGGGTATTTATACAGCTCGAAAGTGTTGCATAAGGAAAGTTGCAATTAATCAGATGTAAGAATATTCTACAATTCAAATGAACACTTAAAAACGGAAAAAACACACATAAAAGTTATATAACCATGAAGTGATTTTTAGAAGAAGCAGATTACAAGTTCAAATAGAATAGTTTTTATTTCATTTCTTTTATTTTTGCTTCTGTAATATCATTTTAATTTTATTTTATTTTTGGTTGCAAGCTTCGAAGCAAAACGAATATAAATCGATTTCTTATATATATATGTATATACACACACACACACACACACACACACACACACATATATATATATATATATATATATATATATATATATATATATATATATATATATATATATATATATATATATATATATATATATATATATATATATGTATACATATATATAAATACAAATATATATATATATACACAAATATATATATATGCATATGTATATATACATACACACACACACATATATATATATATATATATATACACATATATGTGTGTGTATGTATGTATGAATGTATTCATATGTGTCTTCACGAATATATAAATACATGTATACACAAACGCACATACATATATGTGCGTATATATGCATGTATGAATATATTTATGAGTGAGTGTGTGTGCTTATGCATAAATACATTTGTACATACATAAACACACACGCACACGTATATAATTCTATCTGGGTATGTATATTTATTTATATATGTATACATTTACATATACGTAGGTATGTGTATGCGTGTGTGTGTGAATGTACATGCAATACACAGGTACATACATATGTATACAGATGTGTGTATCAGTGTGCATGTGTGCATATATTTATGTGTATGAGTGGGTGTTTCTTTGTTCATGTGTATTCCTTTCTCTCATATTACTCATATCCACATGAGTTGAGTAAATGAATGACGATTTCAAATAAGCGGAAATCAAACGATTGGAATTCATAGCTTTATAGCTATGGGCGCACAATAGAGTTATTTAGTATGTATATGTGTGAAACGAATTCATACGCACACGGATACGTACATTTATACATGTGTGTATAAATGCGATCATCTTACTTTGTATGCGAACGAGTTCGCATGCGTTACTGTGTGTGCATGTGTGTTTGTATGTGTATATTAGACTTGCATGGGTCAACATGCTTTGAAGTCGAAGATGGTTGTATTCGAAATAAGGAGAAATCCATCGCAGTCTAATAAATACTAAATGAAGTGGAATACAATCCGTTTCGGAATACAAAGTCTGAATTGATTATTAGACCATTTGTAAATGTCTTCCTCCTTACGTTATCTATAATTCTTTGAATCATTGAACAGAATGCATTGACACCACAGTTTAATGTTTCAATTTAAGAGTTGAAATAGATAACTTATTTTACTTATTATTATCGTTCTATTGCTTTCCACTCACTGAATTCTAGCTCTATGTCAGCATGGATTTACATCTGATCGCAGTGTATTCGGAGAAATCTAATATTTCGGAAACGTACAATAAAAGGCGTTTTTGTAGTTAGTTTGTTTTCTTTTAAAGATTATGTTCATAGCTGCTGGCGCTGTTTAACTGCAGGCAATCTCTGATTGAGTAAAACCTATGATAAAAAGCTTCCCAGATATGATCTTCAGGTTTCATAGGTTGTATATGGAAATAGAAAACCTAATCTTTCATTTTTAAAAAATATTTTTGTAAAATAAATAATATATGTTATGTGGTAATTTTACAAGAGTTTTAATTGCTATTTATAGCAGATAGAGGAACTTTATAAAAGTTACCGTTCTGAGGCTGGAAACAAATAAAATAAAGATTGTATTATCTGTAAGTCACAAACGTTTGTTACAAATGATTTCAAACATGTTATGTTTCATTCCGTGCTGAAATGAGTAAGTAAATAATGTTTTCGAAAAGTAAGTTATATGGCCACCAATGTTTGGAATATGTATAGTTAATGATACCTAATACAATATTTTACTACTTTATTGTAGACTTTATTGAAGACTTTATAATAAATGAATAAATGTTAGAGTGGAATCAAACATTATCCGATATCACGACTATGTAGACGTAAAGCTATCATTCGATTAATTTGTCGGACATTATTATCAATCCTTAAAACTTTCATATTTCATCGCCACCAAATAATGAATGCATTCCCTTTCTTAATTGGTCTTAATGTTTAAATGCAGCTCAAATGAAAATGAATACCAGCTGGAGCAGATATGTTTAAAAGTGAAACGGGGTGATGTATCTAGTAGGAACATTAAAGCTTTTGTAGTAGTAGTAGTAGTAGTAGTAGTAGTAGTAGTAGTAGTAGTAGTGGTAGTAGTAGTAGTAGTAGTAGTTGCAGCATCAGTAGCAGTTGTATTAGTGGCTGGCCAATGATGCAAATCCGTCATAGAAGGGAAACAAGATAACCAGGGGTACTCCTGTATGCGACTGTCACACACAGACGCCCGTGCGAGCGTACACACACACGCATACACACATGCTCGCCTTTGTGATCCTTATTCTGCAGGATGTGCATCAATTTTCGTAATCTCCTTATAATCAGGTCGACAATCCTCATAAATGAATATGAGTTTAGTAATCTTTCAAAGAACGTCTCCGGCTTCACTGGCCCATTTGCACCATCCGACACACCCCATTCATTAAATGAATATGCTATCAAGGTGATATAATCTACTGAAACATATTCGTAATCAAACACTCAATGGTGGAATGTGAGAAAATAACTTCTATCGCCTCATATCAAGAAGGTGGTTAGATATTAAAATATATCAATCCTAAAATAAGGACCACAATAGGTAGCACCGATATGCATTAGCCATTTTTGGCATTCACGCATTATCTCTCTCTCTCTCTCTCTCTCTCTCTCTCTCTCTGTCTATCTGCCTTTTCTTCTCCTTTGTCGCACACACTTCCACATTCTCAAGATTGACGGAGAAATCTATTAGCACAACTTTCTTCACCTTATTGAATCTTCAAATGTTTCTCGTATTATGCCTATATTCTCATTTTTTAAAAAATTCCACATATACTGGGAATTTACGGTTCGATGTCAATCCCAAATTTAGTAACAGCAAACTATTGCTTACTTTCTTCGATATAAACAGGGGTTTCAGTTATTGCTGGCACACGAAAGTCCCAGGATGCCTGTCAAAATATGGGCTCATTCTTCTACTCTCTATCTATTAAATAGGTAGCATCCTATCAGGTTGTATTTCTATGTATTTTACTGTGATCTTTCTCACCAATATACTAGCACTTCCGGTTTGCCCTTGGATCTGTTTCTGAATACCATGCATGAATAGAAAGATGTACATTTATTATCTTACATTTCACGGAAACACGATGTTGCTCCCTGGGAATTTATTTATTCCTCCGAATGCAAAAAGTCCTGAAAGGAAAACGACTTGCAGATGTGTGAGAGGTGAAGCAAAAATCGAGTGAGGCATTAAAATGCATCACTTCTCAAGAGTTCCTGAATTGCTTCGAACAGTAGGAAACGCATCTGGATCGATGCATTTCTTCAAATGGAGAATACTTTGAAGGCAATGAAAGTATAAACATGTAAAACTAAGTTAATAAAATTATATTGCAAAATTCTTGTTTCTTTTGGATACTCTCTCGTATATCTAAAACCGATGAATGCACAATGCTTGTCTTAATTGTCCTGATCACGAATAAGGTCAATGACTGTTCTTAATTAAGGGAGTTTAACAATTCTTCCAACGAAATCAATTTCTTCCCTGTTTTAATCAGACCAGGAAGGAGAGACAACATACCAGAATAGGTTCGCATAATCATCAGAGAGTATAACTCTAGGAAATATATGTGACTAATACAGGATAATTATCAGGAAAATAAGAGATACGGTTTCATGTAGCGGATACTAAGGCTTACAATAGTAAGTGTAATGCAATATAAGATCCGCGTAATTACAGATTTTGGCATCTTTCATTCATACCCAATTATCATTGTACCGCTGCCCAGTTGTGTATGTACATCTATTCTTGTATGATGTTTGGAGAATTGGTTGTCAGTCTCATGAAGTCAAGGTACTGGATATCAATCAGATAGATCTCAGTGTTAAATTGGCTTAGATCAAGCAGCAGCGACACTTTGTTTTTTTCAGAAATAACTTTTTACATGAGTGCATTGTCTCCAACAGAAAGGATTCATTGCGGATTTCTCAAGCTGGTGGAATTTAGCGAAGCGATAAACTATTTAAATGATTCGTAATCAGTTAGAGTAGACGTTAGTATTAATGAAGAGGTGTCGTAGGGGATTCGAAGAATTTTAAGGACACCCATTTATTGTCTGATGAGAACTAGTAAACTTGTACGAATGAAATCTACATTACATATAGGTGTATTATTTATTAGTCCAGTGGAAACTAAATATTTTAAAATGTATACATTTTTGAAAGATAATGGTACAAACAGCGTGATTAAGATCAATAAACTCAAAATAATATTTCCAGCTAAAACCCAATACTGGTAGTTGAACGTATTCACTCCATTTATACTTTTATCTGGTGTTTGATAATTAACAGATGGTGGTGTAGGGTTTAAAACGAAGA